>NW_023596740.1:27244-55825 GCF_011947565.3 Pollicipes pollicipes | reverse complement strand
AGCCTCACGTCTGACCTGAAGCAGCTCCAGACGGCTCTGTCGCGCACTCTCTGTCGCGCACTCGTGGGGCTATTCGAGTAGAGAGATCTGAGAGCGATACGCCGAGCAGAACCGTGTGGTCTCTGAGCAGAGAGCTCTGAAAGTGATACCCGAGCAGAGCGATGCCGCCGGGGGCCCAGAGACTCAGCAGCCAAACAGGCTGCTCGGCGCCCAGCATGGGTGCCCAGCAGCCAGAAGAGCCCTACATGGCCAGATCAGTCCCTGAATAACTAGACTCCTGAGCCGCCAGAAGGGCCTTGAAAAGACGTAGAGCCGTAAACCTTTAATAGGGCCTTGGGTGTCCAGAGGGCACATAAACGATCCAGAAGAGCCCATTACCAGCCGAACGGGCTCTTGGGCGTAAGAGTGGTCTCTGAGCAGCCGAAGGACCCTCTGAGCAGCTAACGAAGCCTCCGAGTGTCCAGAGGGCCGGAGGGCCATGAGTGCACATCTAAATGGCCCTGGCAGAACGGGACGATGGACCTTGATTAGCCAGACGAGCATTCAGGTGACCAGAAGAGCTCTCGAGCGATAAGTGGCGCCCGTTGGTGAGCGGAGGGGCCAGTGAAGCATGTGAGCAGTCAGTGCGGGCGCCGCGGTCAGGTATTCCTCAATAACCAATGGGCCTCCAGTGGCGGAAGCGTTCTGAGCAGGTAGACTTACTGATTGTTGCAAGAAAACAAAGTGCTCGGGTTAACCCTAGATGAACTTGTAACCGCAGTCAAGGAAGGACGTATCAGTGCATCTCATTCTGCTTGGGCAATGTGAGAAACTATTTGGAGGAGCACGGAAAAGTGCCGCTTAACGATAAGGGGTTCTGAAACACGGTCATTCAATCAGCTCGATGCTGAAATGCTGGCCATGAAAAAACGTTTTCCCAATGTTCGAAGGTCCACCAAATGACGAACAGTCCTGACAACTGGCTGAAGCCTTGTCCAGCTTGTTTTGCTGATCAGTCGCTTTCGATTATGGACCGCCAATCCCATGGAAACGGCCGCCTTAATTTGGTGAAAGGCGATTGTCAAGAGCCGTGTTCAGACATTTTCGTCCATTCGGTACATGCTGTATTACGGTACTTTTGTGCCTTGTGTGTATCTGTATCTGTATCTGTGTGTACTTTGTGCCTTGTGTGTATCTGCACCTGTATATGTGTGTACTTTGTGCCTTGTGTACATATTTTACTTGGTGCGTTTAGTAAAAGTCATGTTCACCATGCTGACATCGAGTCGATCTCGTCGCATGTTTGTTCAATATAATATTTTGCCGCTTCTGAAAGTCCGTAGAACCCCACATGCTGGCCACAAAAGTCCACGAAAAGCCTGTCAGCCCGCGGTTTGTGGAGATCAGGCTGCAAAAGGCCTCAAGGTTGAGACAACTTGCACTGGGGACTTTTGGGTCAGCAGAATTGCAATTGCTTTGAGTAGGGGAGCATGCACCGGTAACAAGGAAGGGAGGTCTTATTTTCAGAACATGCAACGGTCAATAGTGCGAGCAAGTGGTGGCGTGCAGGACCAACTGCTGTATAAATGCATCATGAAGAGGCTGTAATGTTTCATTTCGTACCATAATGGTATCACTTTACGCGCTGTTTTATACTTGTTTTGCACACGGCGAGGCGGCTGTTTTCAGTGCAGGTTTGATGGTATACTCGATGTGGTTAATGGGTGACGCGTAACGTCAAACGCGAATGCAGATGCTACTATTCTCTGATAAAAAAGCAACGCGAACTTTCAGTTCTAGGAGGAAGTGTCGAAACCCGACATACTTTCAGTTTTGAGGAGAGTTACGTTAGTTTTTGTCATGGCCCTCCCTAGTCCTTGCCTTCCCCGGCAAGGTCCGTGACGTCGCTCGTGGAGGAAAGGCCGGAGATAGATGTGGTTAGTGCTGCTGAACTGAGCCGTTCTGTAAGGACGGATCCGACCTCCCCCAACGGCCCTCTATTTCAGCGCCGATCCCTGGCATAGCTGTCCGCATGGCGTCAGCTAATATCTCAAGCGGCTGACCACCGTCACAGCGCCCCTGCACCCCAGTCAGGAGATTCTCAGAAGCACGCCTTGCGTGATGTCTGGCACCATGGCTAATTCAAATGCACCGCGAGGGTCAAACGGTTTTGACATTCGCCCTGCAGTCGAGCAAAGCGCTTCACAAAAGAGTCGAGAGAGTCTTACTCGACGGACTGGTCCCTCTTTAGGGCGCTCAACCCCGCCTGAAGGCGGATAACGCTCTAAGTATGGAGCAGTCGTCGCTTTTCCTTTAACAGTTCGGCTATCCACCAGCGGTACCCCAACATGTGCTGCCGGCACGCGCTGTAAGGTCGATGAATGGCCGGCGACACGCGCTGATCGATTGGCGCCTAGGGCGCATGCGCCGTTTGGCTGCACCACCGGCCGATACGGCGGCCGCGACCGCTGCTCGGCTGCCGCCAGCTGACGGCCGGCGCAGGGTGGGCCAGTGACCCGAGGCTGGGGATTCGACACCTGCGAGGCCCCGCCGTGGTCTGCAGCGCCCCGCCGCCGCCTCACGTACCCAGCGACTCGTCGTGAGGCTGGCCCGGCTTCTGCCTGGCTCACAGTGACGCGCTGGAGGATGTGACGGCGCCGCGACCATGGCAAGAGCTGGTAAGTATTCCGCTCGGTGGTACCCGGTCATCTCCCGCAAACAGAACCAACAAGCAATGATGGTGATCTGTTGTTAAATTATCTGTAGGCCTTACCCGAAGTTCTGTAACTCTGTCCCACTTACTGCCTTCTCACAGGTCCGGGGATAGGGGAGAAGGTTCCTAATCATCTGGGGGCGGGAGGTCTGCGGTCAAAGTCAAACCAGCTTGGGCTCCAGCTTCCCTACCCCAATGTTAAGAATGGAATGGGTGAAATCCCTAGAAAACCACATTTGATGGTTATTTTGGGAGAGGTTGTGTCGGTTTTCACTGTTCAGCCCCAACTGATTTGCGAAGAAGCTTCGTCTCCGTCCCACGATGACACGTGTCATGTGTACTGTACCAGGTACCACACTAGTACTCGAGTGTGTGTTGTTCAACGTAGCTAGCGCAACTGCCGGATACTGTGTGTGATTCGAATTTCAAATGGATAGCAACTCTTGGAGTTCAGTAAGTCCTTCCAAGTGAGTGCAATTCACAACAGACGATTGCCCAGCACCAAAGGGTGACAGCTCTTGAAATACGTGGTCTGTGTACTGCAATCAGTTCAGCCTCTTCTTATGGGGTTATTCACGGAGGAGGGTACATAACTATTACAGTGCGGCCAGTACTAAATGTACGGGTGCAATTCTCCGAGTGCAACCTGTCATGGTTAGGAAATGTACACACATTGGCAGGTACACGTGCTCGTACCTCTCCCTCAGTCAATGCGAGGCTCCGGGCATCAGCGAAAACACGAAATAGGGGCCACTGAAGGGCACCTGATTTGACACCGCCTTGGCAGCTCACCGAAATGTTGAAGACCTAAAAATAAAGAATTTCACGAAACGACAAGCCGCCAGTAAAAAAGCTCACTCCAAACTTTAGAGCCACAAAGACAGCAGGGGAACCCTTAAAAAGTCGAGGACAGCAGTGCGAGAGTCTGTGAGAGTCCTGTGAGCACATCTGAACTGTGAAATAAGCGAGATATGACCTGTCGTCTGCCTACATAGTGGACGCCATTCGTATGTAGTGTGGACTGTAATACGCCTGAACCACGGATACCACAAGCGTCTGATTTGTTATCCAACTGCGCCGGTCACAGCTGTAGGCGATGTGCTGCGCTGCATGCTCTGGTGGAGTGTCTGCAGCTCCTGACACCAGTCGTCGTTCGCTCCCATGCGTCACACTTTCCGAGGCTCAGTCTCGCTTTTAAAGGCCGCGTGCATAACCGCGACAACGGAGAGATGCCAGATCCCTTTCGCTTCTGAGGCTAACCAATAGGCATATGCTGAAGCCTTCAAAAAGTGCGTGCGATTATCTGTGTGCCGCGTACCGCATTCCGTTCTTCGTATTTGTATGAATTCATTCTCATTTTTCTTAACTCCAAAGCCTTATTTATGTAGAGATTCCATTATCGATTTCCCTCGTTGCGACTGATGAACGTGTAACGCATCCGAGTCGCTGCGTCGGTTTGCGTCAAAGCGCCCCAGATGACGTCGGCTCGTAAAAAACGGCCTATTTCTGAGTGAACTGTCGCGCTGCACCCGTTGGTCGAATGCCACTCAAAAGTAGACTGTTCGCCCGAGTTAGAGTGGACTGCGTCGAGTCAGTTTGGACACTGGAGGTTGCGACGTAGTTGCTTGACTACATGTGTCGTCTTATTCAAGGAGAGCGCTGCGTAGGAATCCGTTAAGTGTAGTAAATACAGCAGTTGTGCTACCGCTTGTTGGATGAAACTAGTCGTTCTCAGGATGTGATGAGCTGCGGTTGTGTGCTGGAAACATTCCTTTGCGATGGCCATGTGTTTTCTGGTTGTGAAACTTTCAGGCTATTGAATTAATGAGCGATTGGTGGTTGCGACTGAGCGAATAGGAAGCATTCAAATCACTGAACTTGTTCACGACCCACCTTTACTTTGCATGTGACATCACAAGATATGCATTTTTGCCGACCTAGGTTATACATAACCTAGTGAGATGCAGCACCAATTGATGTCTGAATTTGGATGATATCTCGTTCCTGCACACCATGTCTTAAGCTTTTAGGAAATGTAAGGTTCACGCTCGATTTTCTTACAAGTAGTTATTTAGGAAGGTCGCTCGAGGATCGGTTGGAGGTGACTTGCAGTGACGCCACTTAGCATTGTTTCACGGGGTCCGAGCTTCCCAACGTTGACTTGAACCCTCCCCTTCCCCCCCCCAACGCTCCCCTTGCCCCCCCCCCCCGCTTAAATGGATGTTGGGGGCGTAAACTTCCCTTGCTCCCCTTCCCTCCCCAACACCCCCCTTGCCCTCCTCGAATAAATATGGAGGGGGGGGGGCAAACTACCCTTGCCCCCCAACCCTCTCCAATGCTCCCCTTGCCCCCCCCCTCCCCCAACCTCCCTCCAAAGATTACTGGGCCAAAGAAATGCAGAAGGTTCCGATGGAATGCTGGTACACTTGGTTCCTGAACATATCACTATTGGTTCCATGTTCATTTTGTCCCACCTATTATCCTGAAGGTACCTTGTATGTTGTCTACCAATCCAACCTCTTTATATGCCAGGCTCGCGGGCAACAAATGACAGGCTTTTCACGAGATAGCACGTGGTTGGGTTGGACCATTACCACGAACGTCATACTTCAAGAACATGACCCGGGCATCGGCTGAGCATTTCGGTCATTCAGGATTCCGCGTGCTGTCGCCTAAAAAACGGTACCATGCTTAGGACTGTCCGAAACATAGGCAGCTAAAGCGAAATGTTTCGATGACATGAATCGACCAAAAGCATAAAAAGAAACCTACCGGCAGATGTCAGTGTCTGCCACAACGACTACAAAACTCTTTCGAAAAGTATTTAGCTAAACAACTAAACGTATATAACTATACGTTGCTCAAAAAGCAAGTCCAACTGCTCATAAGTGAGGTGTGATAGCGTCAACGTCCCTAGAAGACGTTTGCACGTTCAGCCTCGGGGGAAGATTACCGCTGCGCTACAATTAGTATATTCTGGGATCCACATGGTCTCTTGTTGTTAAACTCTAATTTCAAAGTTGATCATTGTTTCACCGCGCTCCATTGTCGCGTATCAGGCTATCATCTGCTCATATATTGGCGTGTAATGAGCATGTTTTGCGTAAGCGTGCATATTCATGCTGTTCAAAAAGCCAGAAACGAACAATGCGATTTGTTTTGCCTCCATATGGTAGCCCTAGGCAGGGGTTATAAGAGACGTTATATGCTACGCTCTTCCCGCGGATTTTCGTTTTAGCCGATTGGCACATGTGTGGCCAACCCTAATCCCAACTGGACACGCTGGGGTCGCGAAAGCTGATCGAAGTGGCATTAACTTTAAACTAACGACCCGAGTCCACGCCACACCAAGGCCTTGCAAACCACTCGATGGTACGATGACGTTCACCTGTTTGCACAGCTGGCTACCTACCAGCGGTAGTTCTTCACATAGACAATTTTGTAATCACGTGTTTACTACTTAACCTTGCACCTGACATAAATATAAATATATGTGTGTATATATATATATATATATGTATATATATATATATATATATATATAGTGCACATGGGCTAAGGTTAAACAGAGGCTTACACAGGACTTAACAATTTTGGGATGAGTAGGGCACAATTCAAAGTGAAAACTGCCGCAGGCGGTTTGTAACGATTTACGATATATATATATATATATATATATATATATATATATATATATATATATATTACTGTTAGCCACAATTGCTCAGCATGGCATCTTGACGACGCCTCTAATGTGAGAAGAATCGAACAGAGCAAAGTAGTTTCCCAGCATTATTTTTCTTATAACGAGCAAAAACTTTGCACGTTAGGAGGAAGAAATTAAGATGTAAAAAGCTTAGATAAAATGAGATCCTTCCACTGCTTGCATCTACCATGGGAAAAAACACCACCATAATGCAATAGCAATTGCTGCGAGCTTCATCTTCATCTGCGTGGCATTGTATTATCAGGGACCGCGCTGATGGGAAGCGTTAGCAGAATTATTTTTACGTAACGGGGACATTCGTCGTCAGAGGTGATGCACCAAATGAATCAGGGATATATGTGGCAACTCTCTACGTATTTAACTCAACACAATGGCTCAGTATCCTCGTTCCCTTCAAGCTCTGGGTGACGCCTTGTCTGTCTGCTTATCAGTAAGGGCGACCAGACCAGAAAATTTAGCCAGAGTAAAAATAGAAACGACTGTTCTTAGCTGATAACGATTGCAGCGCGCGCGCGGCAGTAATGCTTTAGGACAGCAGATCACTGATGACACCGATGCAAGCGGATCGTGCTCGGAATACGAGACGACCAATGAGGAGGCGCGTTACAAGACGGGCGGCCCTCAAACCTCTTCAGCTCGACGTGTCGGGCCACGACGAGCATACGCTGTCGGACTACGGGTGTATGAGCGACACATATCAAGCCTTTTATCATGTGTAACAGTCGTTGTTAGTCTTCCACCATTTTCGGATGCAACGTGCAGGTGAAAAGCGGACTATTTCGCACTCTGCCAGCTACTCTGTTTGCCAGCAAAATTCATCAGTTCCCGGGAAGGCTTCTTTGCTGATTTCGTCGGTAATGCAGCGGCCGAAAGCTTTCGTGTTTATGAGGCGTGATATTGGGTAAGCGTTGTGGATCAAATGGAATCGTTCAGACGGCAGCGCGCCGATCTTCCGAGAACTGCTTCAGATTGGTAGGCAGACGCGGCAAACGCGCAACAGTGATCAGCCTGCCGCCTCACCGCTGGTACGACGCCTGTCAACAGCGTGGTGACAGACGCGTGCCCGAGCCCAGGCCAGAGCCCCGATCCGTCCGCGTGGAGGTCACACGAGCGTCCTTGGGCGGTGCGCCGTCATGCAGGCACGGATCGGAGACATACACACCATGTGCCCGAAATTTCCTACTGAATTACCTTAAGTCGTTATGGTACTGATGTGTGACGTTTGAAGACATCCCATGTTCTTTTGGGCATCGATGTCGCGATGGGGCCGATACCGACCCGACAGCCCATCATATCGATCCAACAGCCCGACATGACGATCCGACCACTTCCGCAGCCCGAAAAGATATCGCTCAGATGCGCAGTTCCTTCAGCTGTGTGAACTTGTCCCACCAGTCACCGCAAGCGGTTTTAAATTTGACTCGGTGAAGCACGTCGGTTGATAAGTTGCTGATGACACACTGTGTGACTGGTGCTCGTTTTTAGGGCTACATCGGCTGCCGCAAATCAGTCCGACGCTGAACAAGCGCTGGACAAAGTGACGATAAGAGGCTCAGGGGTCCGCTGTGGAGTGCGTGAGGAAAAACAGTGAAAAGCTCTGCTCCGGCTGGCTGGGCCGAACGGTGATAAGTGGGTGTGACAACGATTGGAGTGATGTGTTCTGAACCTCAATCGACGGAAGATGAAACTCAGATAATGTTGACCAAGTGAGGTGCAAAATGGTGCAATATGTCATTGAACTGCCAATGTCGTGAAAACGTAACTCTGCCAGTATTTTCGTATCGTCTCGCCCTCATCATGACAGCTGTTTTGCTTTGCAAGGTCCAGGCAATGCGCTCACCGGTGATGTGAGCTGTGCCAAGGGCGTCACCGGTGGGTGGGGTGTGCCCTCGTGCCCCTCCGGGCACTCGCGTGTCCCCTGAGAGCCTCATTGTTTTAGTGCTTTGGCCCCGCTGATCACTAACGGTGGTTGCCCGGAGCGTTGGCTGGCCTCCCCAGCCGCCAGACCCTGTTAACCCCACTGATCTGGTGATGATGCCCAGGGCGCTGGCTGGCCTCTTCAGCCTGATGACGCCGCTGATCTGGTGATGATGCCCAGGGCGTTGGCTGGCCTCCTCAGCCGCCAGATCTTGTTGACGCCGCTGATCTGGGCGTTGGCTGGCCTCCCCAGCCGCCAGATCCTGGTGACGCCGCTGATCTGGTGATGATGCCCAGGGCATTGGCCAGCCTCCTCAGCCGTCAGATCCTGGTGACGCCGCTAATCTGGGCGTTGGCTGGCCTCTTCAGCCGTCAGATCCTGATGACGCCGCTGATCTGGTGATGATGCCCAGGGCGTTGGCTGGCCTCCCCAACCGCCAGATCCTGGTGACGCCTCTGATCTGGGCGTTGGCCAGTCTCCCCAGCCGCCAGATCCTGGTGACGCCTCTGATCTGGGCGTTGGCCAGTCTCCCCAGCCGCCAGATCCTGGTGACGCCGTTGATCTGGGCGTTGGCTGGGCTCCCCAGCCGCCAGATCCTGGTGACGCCGCTGATCTGCTCAGTGGGGCTTAGATCGTTGTGACCGCTTGCACAGACGCTTTACCAATGAATTAGGCACGATCTTGACATTGACAAGTCAATTTTCGCACGCTTGTGGTAGCTAACTTTGCACATTGGAGGCACCACACCGTCCTCAACGCAAACGTCCGCCGTCCAGGTGTGTCAGTTGGTGGGTCACCACTTGGTCGGCGACGGAAGGGGACGGGTCTTGCCGTCGCTCTCCACGACTTTGAAAATCTCTGTATATGAAAATTGGCATATCGAGTGATGTTTCTACTTTCTCTCACTCCAGGCTCGTACGTTGCTTTCGTTCGAGGATCTTTTGATCAGCCTATGGATGCCACAGCTGAACCAAAAGATTAATCATCGTACGAAAGCCTTGAGAAAGTTTTGATTGCGCACGGTCCTGCAGCAAAGTTATTCATTTCCTCGAGCCGAATCAGCTTACACCCCACTGTCCCCAGTTCAACACAACCTCACGATTCTGTCACTGAGCGCTGAGTCCGTGCCGGATCGGGGACGGCTCCTCGTTTACGGCGAAACGTGGGCCGCACGGCTGCGCGGGTATCGCATTTATGAACCATGCCCCCGACGCACCCAATAGTTCTCACCGTAACCCCGCGCGGCAGTGAATCTCAAGCTGCCGTGTCTGCTCTCAGCACGCCGTCGATCGGACGGGGCCCTCGAAACTCCACCGGACCAGCAGCGTCCACGTGCCGGGTGCTACGGATGAATAACGGAGCGCGATAACTATGACTCAATGTCGTGCCGTCTAAATCATTGATGCGCTGGGGAGTGTTACTCTCGGAAGGAGAACGTAGGCATGAGCGCCCTGGGACCGCCTTGCCATTGCCAGGTAATGCGCTGAAGCATAGACCATCATGACAGTTAAATTGTTACCAGCGGGGCCGGTCTGGGGTCACGGGGAGCTTTTAAGCCGTTCGTTCGTGATCCATATGTTAACTTCAGAAACCGTTTGCTGTTGGCTCACTGGTTCACCGTACCCCCTCGCTTTAACGTTAGGTTTTGCACGGAAGCTCATATTTCCTCGCCTGCATTCCAGTCCCAGTTTTTACGCTGTGGTTTAAAACTTTAAAAGGTACCTGTGTCCGCTTCGCTGCCCAGGCCTGTCCGGTGTCTGCGCGTCTGCCCAGCTGGCCCGGGCCGTCCATCGTCGTCTCGGTGACTGCCTGGTGACTACAGTGTGGAGCTGCCTGCCGCTGCCCCGCCTCTCACGGTGTGACGGGTGTCCGTGTCTGGCCGCTCTCCCCAGCGCGCGCCGCCCCCCCTCACTGTCGGTGTGACGGGTGTTATTGTCTGGTCGCTCTCCCCGGTGAGCCTGCCGCCGCTTGCCTACTCTCTGTTTGTGGGTGTCCGTGTCTGGCCGCTCTCCCGGCGCCTGCCGCCGCCCTGCCTCTCCCGGTGTGACGGGTGTCCGTGCCTAGCCGCTCTCTCGCATCTCCCTGTGTGGCGGGTGTCCGTGTCTAGCCGCTCTCCCGCATCTCCCGGTGTGGCGGTGTCTGTGTCTAGCCGCTCTCTCGCATCTCCCGGTGTGGCGGGGTCCGTGTCTGGCCCCGCTCTCCCGCATCTCCCGGTGTGGCGGGTGTCCGTGTCTAGCCGCTCTCCCTAGTGCGCCCGCCGCCGCCCGCATCTCCCGGTGTGGCGAGTGTCCGTGTCTAGCCGCTCTCCCTAGTGCGCCCGCCGCCGCCCCGCATCTCCCGGTGTGGCGGGTGTCCGTGTCTGGCCCCGCTCTCCCGCATCTCCCGGTGTGGCGAGTGTCCGTGTCTAGCTGCTCTCCCCAGTGCGCCCGCCGCCGCCCCGCCTCTCCCAGTCTGGCGCGATGTCCCGGGGCTCGTGTTTCCAGGCTGGCTACACGAGCATGCCATTAGCGCCGGGCTGAGCCGGAAGGGACACACACGAGCAGCCCGCTGGCCCGCTCAGGCCGGCCCGGGCTCCGGCTGTACCTGTGTGCAGAAGTGTGTGCAGGCGTAAACCGCTTAGAACCGATGGCGTATCGGTCTGAGGCGGCACTTCAAGGCATTAAAAGGATTCCCCCGTCCCTTGCCATATGTGAGGGAGCTCGTTAGATGCGTAGGTACAGGGACCCAGCATTAGTTCGCATTGTGGTTTTGGACGTTCACAAAACGCAGAGGTTTAAAAAAATGGAAAAGGTATGTTCATTATTGGGCAGAAAACAATCCAATAGTAGCCACTGTGTTTTGTCTTCAAGTGTTGCAGTTTAGTTATAGGTGTTATCATTATTATGACAGAACACCGGCGGAGCAACACATATTCTAGACTGACCCTTTCACTTCATAATAAGACTGATTTATGTAACATTAATTCATCATCATAATGTTCAAAACGGCATGGTGTACATAAAGAGAGAGAGAGAGAGAGAGAGAGAGAGAGAGAGGAGAGAGAGAGAGAGAGAGAGAGAGAGAGAGAGAGAGATATATATATATATATATATATATATATATATATATATATATATATATATATAGTATGTATATATATTTCAAACGGAAACCGCACGCCTCATTTCATAATACAGCAGCGTGTGCAGCCTTTCAGAGAGAGCGGGCTGCAGCTGGGCGCCGGCTGCCCGCCTG
Source organism: Pollicipes pollicipes (assembly GCF_011947565.3). Taxonomy (NCBI): domain Eukaryota; kingdom Metazoa; phylum Arthropoda; class Thecostraca; order Pollicipedomorpha; family Pollicipedidae; genus Pollicipes; species Pollicipes pollicipes. The sequence goes on along the minus strand of NW_023596740.1, from coordinate 44,254 downwards.
CTGACGCCGCCGCCCCGCCGGTCGGGCTGGGGCTGGCGTCCTCCCGCCTCCGCGTCCCGTCGCCGGCGTCGGCCGTCGGAGGACGGGGCCCGGACGTCACCGTGTCGCCAGCGAGCGTCGCAGCCTCCGGCATCGGTTCCCATCGATCGCCCGGCACCCACGCGACGTCGCCGCCGGCAGCGGCTCGGCCTGAGCTACGTGTATTCTTGGGTGAGCAACACTGCCGATCAGGATGTTATTGCTTAAGAATACACGCAGCCGCCGGGCCCGACGTCTCAACACGACACGCCAGAAGACTGGATATCAGTGGCCAATGGTGCATTCAAAAAGTGTCGTTTAATACAACGCATGCATTAAGTAGCACAGAGAAGCGCGGGCACATTTGTTTATCTTCTTGGATGTGGTCATATCAACGAACGGTCCTCGGACGCTTATGAAATGATGAAGCAGCGCACATGTTATCAATGCCTGCCGACACGCGTCAGCTTCAGAAGTGCAGTTTCTTATTAGTTGGGAGAAGCCCCAACCGTCAGAAAGAATGTGGGGCAAATTTGGGGAATGGGCTGCCTTTCGGCGCATGGGAGGAAGGTTTACACAATTTTTACTGCCGGGCTCTTCCCCAACATATCTTGCTAAGCTACATCCCTGGTTGGCTAGCATCGCCTTGGCCGTAAGTACACCGTAGGAGTTCGAGCGCCCTCTTTTGCCCCTTCTTTGGCATTCTGTCGCCCCCTGAGAGGCTGTGGCAGCGTGCCTTGGCATTACCACTGCAGACAAAAAACCCTCCGGGCGACGTTACCAGCAAGACATCGCATGTCTTCAGGGCATGACATCCCGGCCGCCTCATCAGTTACATACTGCAGTGTGAAAGAACGAACTACAACTGCCTCAGCATCTTCTTAGTGTCCGTTTACGCCGCAATAACGGACCCCTGAGTGGATTCACGAGAGGTATTTAAGCTACAGATGTCGAAATATTCATTCACAAATACCTTGGCAAGCTGTTCTGCTCACCCCTGGCCCCCGACTGATGGAAGAGCAGGACAAAGCCGTCATTGCTCCTGCTCAGTGTCAGTCATGACGTCCTTTTGATCCGCCTCCTACAAAGCAACCGTGCCACCGAGGGAGCCGGCGTCACCAGCTGGAGTCATCGGTCACAACGTCCGTAGCCCGCGGCAGCCGTCAGCCGGCGAAGGTCGGCTAGCTTCTCCTGGAAGCGTCGAGGGAGCCGACGTCGCCAGTTGGCGTCATCAGTCACAATGCCGTAGCCCGCGGCAGCCGTCAGCCGGCGAAGCCCGGCAGGTTCTCCTGGGAGCGCCGAGGGGCGGGGGGCATCAGCTAGTTCGCAGTCGCTCGGCCAAAAAAAAAATCCGTGAACACAAAAACAGCAAAAATGACCAAACACCTCTTCTCCACAACCAATCCAGCCGCTTAAGAATCTTCAGAGGGTGCGGACAGCTGAGGGCAGACTGAATGGCGTTACTGGGCCGGGTGCCTGCCACCGGCCGGAGACGGCTACACGTGTGCCCCGGAACGGTGGCGGACACGTGACCCGTCTCAGCTAGAGATGAGTGGGCGGTGGATCGTGGTTTCCCTGACGGATATGACCGCTTTTTCGCTATCGTTAGGAGAGGCGCTCAGATTTAAGCGTTCCGCTCTTGCGCTATTCCACTCATCACGCGATGTGCTGCTGTGGACACCGCCCTTCATTGCCGAAAATACACAACAAACAAACAAACCACTCTGTGAAGCTTGCGAGGCCCCGCGCTGAAGCAAAGTGCGTGATCGTTACTGCAAAATGCATCAGATGCAAAAAGGCATAAACGCTGAAATGACACCTCACGGGGCAGACTTGGTTTCTGCTCCCGCAGGATTGATTCCGATTTCTGCTGATGAGTCACGGGGTGATGACCACCCCGATTCCCGACTACCACAGCACAACTTTGATTTAACTCCAATTCTGACCCAAGCGTTAATGGTTCAGTTCTGGAATCCGCTCCGATGGATTTGACTCTAACCACAGTAGTGCGCGTGATGTTTCTTTCTATAAACTTTACAAAAGCATATGTAGGAGCCTTATTTTGGTAGCAAGACAGATATATATGATTGAGTTCCACCTAGACCGTACGTAGGTTGCAGTACTACTAACACACATTGCCATATGCTCCACAAATGGCACCGGTTCACCGACGATTCAGATTAATCAACCCCGACCCCCGACTTAGGAGAGATGCGGGAAGGAATCGATTCCTCCCCCCCCCCCCTTCGGCGACAGTTTTGCTGTTGTGTTGACTTGGAGGCCGACTCCGACTCGATCTGGGGCCGGGCACAGTCTGCTGCAGCTGATCAATACGGCTGATGACGCACATGTGAATGCGACCGTGGAAGCGGCTGTCGTACATCATGCTGGTTGCCTGGCGACGTGTGGCGGATGGACTGCGATGTTCTTCCAGCCGATCTCGTCAGCGAGGTGCGACAGAACGCCGACAGCATGGGCCAAGACAGCCTCAAGGACAGACACCCACGTCGGCGCGGTGGATTGTAGTTGCAATGGCGCATTTTACCATCCCAACTCATTGTGTACCAATTTCCATTAAGCGTCTCGGTTGTGTTCGTCAATTCTCAGAGCGTAATGGCACAGACCACTAAAATGAGGAACAGGCACTGACAGCCCCGCCGGAGTTGTTATCGTCATTGGGCCTTTACGACTCACTCAGCTGCTGAGGCTATACGGCGTTGCATGCCTCTCGCCCTGGCAGGAAGAGCGGGCACCGTGGGGAATCGAACCCACACCTCCGGCTTCCCAGGCGCACAGTTTCATCGCTGCATAACCGGTGCCTCTGTCCTATCTAGGTAGTCACGTATACTGGGATCTATTGGGTGCTTACTTGAATGTCCGAGCGTCCTTCTGTAGCCGTGGGCCCTCATCATGTCGGGGGTTTTGTATTCCTTGCTGACGCGAACACCCGCAAGAGCGCATTACCAGGAGGAGCCACCTGGGCAAGACCCCCTCCCCCTTATCAACTTTTACCGAAACTGTCGGCAATTAAAAAAACAAGACATACTGGTGCAAATAATTATACCGAAAACGCATTATTCTGCTACACAATGCCAGAGATTTTGCGTGAATAAGACTGACGAGGAGGTGTGAGAGGTGGACCACTCGAGCTGCACAGTGACCTCTGGGCTCGCGGGGTCAGGCGCTGTAGAGGGCATGAAGAGCCTCCAAGCGCGGGCAAAACGGCGCTCAGACGCTTATCATCAGCTGTGGTGCGGATCGGTCAGCTATTGGAGCCCAGCAGAGAGCTAGCTGATCCCCGGAAGAGGGAGTACAAGCCAATCAGCTCCTGAGCGTGTGATGCATGAGAACGCTGGTGGGAGAGTGCCACCACAATATGACAGCCTCTGTGCGCGCGTCTCTTTCACTTGGCAGATAAGAGCGCAGCCGTCCTCGTTGGTGTGTGAGCTTGCATGCATTTGAGGATGTGCTATACTTTCTGTATATTTGTATTATGTGAGTTCATGTCTTGGCGTTAAACATACTATAACTTTGGAGGCAGGAGCGCAACTAATGGGAAGTCTCCCCCCCCCCCCCCCTCTCTCACACTTCTCCCTTTTATTCGAGTGTTGCAAAGGCTTTTTGGATCTGACAGCAAAAAACATTGTAGTGAATTTAGCGGCTGCGGAGATCTGTAATTATGGCAGAATGGCCAACGGCGTACGCATCTCAAATCCGCGACTAGAAAATGTGCGTTTGCAGTTTTTCGAAAATTATTATTCCTAGCTGGATCGGCTAACTTCTCTGCGATTAGCTGATCATTCTGCGACTTGCCGGATAACCGGATATTCGAAGACCAGCCTTATTGGTCTGATGAGTAGTTATCGACACATGCAGCGATATCACCGAAAACAGAGTTTTGCTGACTGTTCACTTCACAACGAATTGTTGAAGCGCGAAAGCAGCGACTTTTGCACGAATTATAAATCCTGACGACCGAAGTGACATGCCATGGCGCGAGTGACATTTTGACGTCATACATTTTCGTAACTCTGAGACATGACTTCATCTCCACAAAAGGCGTGAAACGAGTTATTTAGGAATTGTTAAATTGGGAGGGATCAGATACTGTTACATGTTTAGTCATAATGAAGGAGTACAAAATATGCCAACATTCTAATTGTACTTAGAATGTGACGTACGAATTAAATAAGTCCCTCTCACAGTCAGGAACGGAAAGTCAAAGGTGCGGCGTTAGTGGTGCATGACATTATCTCAGGCATTTGCTCGTGAAAAAAATGCATCCTTACATTTAGGTACACTTGCTGCTATCCGCGCATGGGCGCCAAAAATCATCATCTTGCAGATTTTGACCTTGCGTGCGTGAATTTATCTAGCTAATTCCGTGCGAACCAAGATACTAGGAGACACGCACAGTTTTGTTGCGACGAAGACATTCTTTTTACCGTTGCTTACCCGAAAGATGCAGAGAATCTTCCAACAGCCGACTTAGATACTAATTATCTTTAGCTTAAGAAATTGAGCTCACGAGCAACCGAAGGCGTTCAATTTAAATAGTTTGCATGTATTAGTGATGCGGGATGCGTGATGCCTGTTTACTTGAAATCGCTTGCATGTACGAATGATGCGTGATGCGTGATGCCTCTTAACTTGAATTCGTTTCCATGTACGCGTATTTTTGGCGTATTTTAATCCCTAGTTGCATATACACGCTATCGTAATAATGGCTGTCAATTGCTTCCAGTTTCTCTGAATGTTGGTGGCTTGTAAAACTGTGAATCGCTGTTAAAAAAGGAGTGAGACTGACAAGTAATTTTGAATTCACTGTTGATATTTGATTAGATAAACGGCTGTAGCCGAAACATCAATGCATCTATTGTTCTCGGTTATTCTACGGGGAATGAGGTTAACAGTACTGTCTCGCCCGTCGCGTTACCGTGGATCGTGTAGGTGGGTAAAACAATTTGAGCAGTAGTCGAGTCGTCGAAAAGGTACAACTGTTTTGCACGAGCAGCGATGAATCTTGGACCCGATTTGTGGGGGGATGCCGATTTACGGGAATGACGCCAGTGCACTGGCGCTATTGTGATGCCAATATGTTGTGATACATTCCGTGCACTCAGTGCACGGAATGTATCACAACATTCCTCACACTGCGCCTGTCCCCCACATTCCGTGCACTCAGTGCACGAGATGTGGGGACAAATCTGTATACTATTTGTGAAGCTAACTAATTCAGCGATACTTGATGCTATCGGAGATGTCGCAGCATTGAGTATTCGGCGAACTGTGAATCGCAGATCAGCTAGAACTGTGTGGTATCGAAGCGTCGTGAGCCGGTTGAGATGGCCGGAGATGCAAATACAGATATAGAGATAACATGGTTGACTTACAATTTACGGCATGCAGAAGAGGTACGATAACAAGCAAACAGGAACAGAACACAAAGCGCTGTTTGAAGTTACCACGGGCTCATGAGCACACCGTATCATAAAGTTCGGGCTAGTTCTGTGGACTATGCATTCCAGCCTATTATCAATCCTTACTGCATATGTATGAAAGTGATACCGAGATGTTTTGTGACCATTCAGCAACTGACAAAGGGAGCTTAGCCCCCCCCCCCCCCTCCCCCAGCCGGCGGTGCGTTTGCACTCAAGCGTTTGTTTTTGCCGAGCGGACTCGGCGTTGGAAGCTGGGGTTTAGCCTTATGACCTACTAGAGGCTTAAGAGTCAGTCCCTGTGCGCAGAGATAGGTGTGTATGCACATATGCGCGCAGAGATAGGTGTGTGTGCACATAGAAGCAACGGGGATGGGTCCCACCGTACCAAATGCATGGCATGCGGTGTGCACATGACTTAATGTTGACGATGAAACGTTCCTGGTAGGCATGCAAGTTAGAAATGTTATTATACGGCACATAAGAAGCTCAGCACGCCTGCGGTGCCCTGAACTCGGTATTCAGGTACAAATGTTGAATCATGCCTCGCCCCAATTTATGAAATACCCTATACGCCCTTTGCATGGACATGTCCTGTTTCCTTTTGAAGGGAACGCGACGCGCATCGTCCCGGACCCTTTTTATATAGCACCAGAGACTGCAGAGACCATATTGGTGCTCAGGGGCCATGGCGCAACCGGGGTTCGAACCCCACGAACTTCTCAATGCATTCGTCGTCACCGGAGGCAATCTGGCCCAACGCCAACAGATCCCAGGATAAAAGGACACATCCCACTTACGATTGAGTGTGGCTCGCGTGACGTCACGTTTGTGCGGAGCGATGCATCTGAGCTGACCTTCCAGCTGGATTCATCGTATTTTTACGCGGCTTCGACGGTTGAATCGCACTATTTCTTACCTGTCTTATCTTGCATGCGGTGGCGTTTGGCGGTTTGCTGGGGAAAGGGAGATTTGGCATTCACTGGTGAGGATTCTCTCCCCCCCCCCATCCCAGTTAAGATACTTAAGTTATCCCTGCAGCGACCCCAACTGTACCCGCCGCCGGCTTGAACGGCTGTGAATGGGGGAGGGGACGTATTTGGTGAGTGGGATGGGGGATTGGTTGAGTATGAGAACCTTTTTCTCACACTTGATGCGCTAAAAAAAAGCCTGCAGTCAGGCGCGCACCCAGAGCCTCGGCAGGGGGGGGGGACATAGGGCTGTGAAAGGGCCCCCTGATAGTGAAGATTCCCTCCAAAAAAAATTATGGATGTTGTCAATTTTATAGGAGCGTGTACTTCTTTGGCATGCTTTTAATTGTTTTCGTTGTACAACCTAAGTGGAAGCCAGAAGCTACCACCACATGAATTTTGCCTGAATTTTGTAGTCTATAAACTGAAGAAGTCGTGCGCCAAATGCCAGCATTTAATAAATCGCTGGCGCTCTCCAATCTACAATGATCAAGTGATCTTGTTTTAAATCGATTAAGCTCAAAAGCTTCGTCAGCAATTTTGCATGGGTTCTCCAGAGATATTAGGGACCCCGCAAATGCAAATCGTAGATCGCAATGGGTCAACAATTTTTATTAGCATGGCCAAGCCATGTTTGTCTGGAAATGATCAGCATTCAGTAGGAATCAATTAGCGACACAAATCATGTGACGTAGTTTCGAACACGTCCGCTCGTGAATCTTGGTAACAAAAACCTCGACGCCGGGCGATGCAGTCTCCGAAGGACGCGCAGCGTCAGTCCCGCGGCTAATACTAAGCCGTGGCCAACGGGCGGACAAGAAGGATGGCGCATCTGAAAAAGCATCTCTGAACGTTTAACGATATCGTTTCGTGCCTTCAGAAGGTAGTCCTGGTGTAGATTTCACGCGTGCGGTTTTTAGATCGACGATAAAAACGGATTGGTCTTTACAGCACCGCGAAGTGGTGCTGAAATCAGATGATAGAACTAGAAGAGTAAGTAGAATCTCTATTTTTCGTGCCTCTGCAACTGTTTATCCTGTCCAGAAGACAACAAAGCTGAGAAAGATACGCCCAGTCTAACATTTAAAAGGTGCGAATCAATTGTGAAAGATATTCGAAACCATTACTTCACGACGGTCGCTCCCGCGCGCACGACGCCCGCTGTCTAGTGCTATTTACAATGACCAACGTCGTTCGCTTTTTGGAAATCGAAACTCAGCCCATTGTTGTCCTTGCTCCCGAGGATTTCGGTGCGCAAGCTCAAGCCTTTTGATACAATGCGTTTTGCTAATCGATTTCGCAAAAGGAAGAACGTTCTCATGCAAAAATGCATGGTCTTGTTAGCGTTTATCTAATATCGATCCACTCTTCACAACACCAATCATGTCTCCTGTTTCTTCCCGGGTAAGGTTCCCCTTGAGAAGAGCACTAGTGGTCACATATTGTTCCCGGTCAAGGACTGAAAGGCTATTTCGTGAGGTGTCTTTCGTCATTGTCATTCCTTTCCCGCGCGAGGTGTCTTCCGGCTGCCGTTTAAGCAACACGGGGCGGGATTCCCTGACCGATCCGGAGGCCCTCAGAGGGGATATAGCATATCATGTTGGCTCCCTCGCTTAAGCGGGAGCTCTTCTGACCCGCGCGGTTGGCCCCAAATCGACGCGGGGTCCCTCATTGACACAACATCCCTGATCTCGCAGATGGTTCAATAATTGGCACACAGACTCCAGACTGGCCTAACGGTCCATGCTGGACCTGGTTTGGCGGGCCCACTGCGCGGCACTGGGACCCTGAATGGCACAGGAGTCTTCCATTGTCTTAATGTGAATGCTCATTATATGTTTGCATATTTCCTTTCAACGTCAGAGGGTCCCGACGAATACAAGAGGCCCTCTGTCATTCGGGGTCCCGTCTCCATCCTTGCTGAGCATATGTCCCGCTGACCGACTCGGGGCCACATGCCGCCGCAGGACCCTCGTTAGACGCTGTGGCCCCTGACTGACACAGGATCTTTGATCTTTGGTTCCGAGCCCCTGCAAACACCGCTAGAGGCAACTCGGGCCATTTACCAACACATAATTCCCTGTTAGACACTGTAGGCACCTGACCCACACCCTCATGGTTTCAGTGGCCCCAACTTTATGCAAATCACAGGCTCAGTCTTGCTCTTGCTTGAGAAATAGGCCCCAGGGCTAAGACCGACACGTGGCTGCTGTTCGGCGTTGGTCGTCTCTGGCCAAAGTAGAGGCTCGCACTGTCCCAGGGGCTCCCAACCGATGCAAGTGACCCTTTGACCGACATTTGAGGCAATGTGACGGGCGCTACTTAATGCGAACTACAGCCAGTCAGCCCCTCTTTGGACCTCTTCAAACAAAGCCCATGATCGACTCTGAACCATTAGCCGACACATGACTCCCTATTGGGCACTTTGCCCCCCCCCCCCTCCCCCCTAAGGTGCCGGTAGTGTAGCGGTTAACGCGTCTGCATCAACTACTGCACGCCTGGGAAACCGGAGGTACGGGGTTCGATTCCCTGCGGTGCCCGCCCTTCTTGCCAGGGTAAGAGGCGGCCGAAGGCATATAGCCTCAGCAGCTGAGTGTGTTGTAAAGCCCCAATAACATGACATGGATTTGGGCCCCTGACCGACACAGTGACCTCAAACACTGTTTCAGGAACCTAAACCAATGCAAATCCCCCCCCCCCCCCAGCCCTGCTACTGCTTGGGAAACGGGCCCGCAGAGTGATTGACTGGGAGCCAACTGCTCGGTGTTCAGAGTCTCAGCTGACCGACACATCCGCATTGTCTCAGGCGTCCCCAAACGGTGTAAGAAAAGTTCTGACTGATATTGCGGGCCATGACCCTACGGGCTGCGAATCCTTATGTAACCTACAGCCAGTCCTTCGGGCCCTTACGCCATCCAACCAAACCCTTGATTGGCAGTTCCGGTTGGCCACCCGGGCCACGGACACTGTCCCCCCCCCCATGTACACGTTAATGTCTGCGACGTAGATGTAGCAACAATGGGGTCGCACGCTTGCCACAACCAGGTGCTGGCTGGGCAATGCCACATGCCTAGCCACGGCCATTACCCATTATTCATTGGGTCAGCCCTCATCTGTGGTGGGTAATTCCTGCCACATTGATACCTAAAAGGCAAATACTGGCTATGATGTTGTTAGAATAGATTTTACATCTGCTTTTGCGAGCGTTTATCCTGGTCTCTTATTTATCAGATTATTGCATTTGAGATTAAGTAAGCAGTAAAATGCTGCCCTTGCCCTTGCCTTGCCCTTGCCAGAAAGTTCCAAAAACCTAATTTAGTATTGGAGGTTTGAGAATAACCTTGAAGGGATACATAAATGGTGCTTTACAGACTATAGTAGCGCATTTACATCTGTTTACTCAAAGCATGCAGGGATAACGCTGCCTGCGATGCAACATTCCGGTCAGATTTGTTTTACTTGTGATGCAAGGATAGGATGAATTCCCTGTATGGATCCCCCTTATTATCGGCATGGTCGTTTTTAGTTGGCTGTCTAGTTTTTATGACAGGATTTTTTCCTACACCAAGAACCATTGGACATGTCAAGCCGGTTTGGAACCAAAGGTAAGTGAGAAAGAGATGATTACCTATTGCGTGTCAGAATTTAGAATCGGGAACGTACTGGGTGATGCAATGAATCAGTTGGTGATATTGGATCATAGGCATGAATCAGCCTATGTGTGTGTCTTTAAGTGTTTGGATTTATGTTGTCCATGAACTGAAATAGTTGGGGCAATGTTGCTGCTATGCATGCAATGTCCAGTAGAACATGCATTTTTTACAGTTTTGTATCCAAGGGAGATATTTATTGTCCTAAAATAATTATTGCTTAATGTGTGAGTCCAAAATGACATGAACTGTGCGACTGTGCAAGTAAGCTATGTGTGTAGGTGAAGTTAGCTGCTCACAATGTGCGACCTCAGCTCTGGGCATCCCATCATCAAGCACAGCCTGGCTGACAGCCACATTATCTAAGGAGCATGCCAGTAATCCTGAAATACTTAGTGCTCAAAACTGTTTTCAAAATTAGGCTGCCAAGCTCTATTTTAATTTTGAGTGCAATAACTTGGCTGCCTATGGCTGCTGAGCAGATGTAACTGTTGACTGTTGATTTGGCTGCATGATAATTTCTGTGAAAGACTTGACCCACCCCAAGAGATATTGCAGGTTTCAGGATGTAAAAATCAGCAGCAAGGTAGGTTAACCATATGTTATCAGTTTTCCCCAAAAGCATTCTTGATGCATAAATATTTCTCTAAAAGTTTCAGCTCAGCATGGATCCTAGTTGAGATAAATATATACTAACAGACATGGTAGTTTGCCTAGGAGGTTTTTTGTGCTTGTGCAAGTGCCACACTGATAAATGGCCTGCATGTTTTATCCTGTAAATCATTTATTCTGTATAATGAGTTGGTGAACATTTTTGTTTGCAGCACAGACTCTTCTGGGTCCTCACACAGGATGGCCTGGATGGTAATTGATGCACTGAGGTCAGATTTCACTGTGAACAGAGAGTCAGTGCCATTTCTAGTCAAGATGGAGGCAATGGGGCATTTGAGAACATATGTGGCACTGGCACAACCACCAACTGTGACTCTTCCCAGAGTGAAGGTAAGAATAGCAGTGTTATCCTGCCCATGCAAACTGCTTGAGATCATTCATGCAACTTCTCAGCTTTGTGCTATTGATCAATTTATAATTACCAGATGTGGGTGCAATAAACAATATGTAATTAATATGACTCTGTGTGTGTGCTTTTTGCTTGGTAATCAGAGTATATAATCAAGATTTGCCATCATATTGGTCAACAGTTTTGCAAGACCATTACTAAGAGCCTTACATTAATTCAATGTCCTGTTCCTCTGCACGTGCCTCCGTCGCCAGGCGCTGACCACCGGCACTGTGCCCGAGTTTTTGGACGTTCTGCGGAACTACGACGGCGGCGCGCTGGCGCAGGACAGCCTAGTGCACAGTCTGCGTCGTGCTGGTCGTCGCGTCGTCTTCTACGGCGACGATACGTGGACGCGGCTCTTCCCGGACGCGTTCCTGCGCCACGAGGGCACTCACTCGTTCTTCGTGAACGACTACACGGAGGTGGGCAGCTGCGAGCTGTGCGGCGGGGGCCGACTTCGACGCCACCAGTCTGTGCAGGACACGGTCTCCGTATAGAAACATCTCTACAAAAATCCGCTGCGTCGGTGTTTTCGCATCGTCACGTCAAGGACAAAACAGACTACGGTCTGCCTCGATAGCTCATTTAGTGAACGCTCGCTTTTCGACCCGGCTACCCGTTGCAGAGTGGGTTCGAGTCAGTTTGGGCGCTTGCTATTTGCCTTTGACAGGTATGACCGGCGGCCGGTGGCAGTAGTCGCGCTGAAGGTCGGGTGTCGTCAGAGGGGAGGATGGGCCGTGCTGGTCATTGCTGCACGTTAAACTTCCGCCATCAGATTCTGCCGTTGACCTAGAATTGCACCATTGGGGGGGGGGGGGGGGGGGGCGGGATCAGGGCTCGCACAACGTGCACCCCGTAGCGTAAGCTCCGACCCCATAGACCCATCCACTCAAAAGGTCCAAACTAAATATTCAAAAAACTATCAGCCTGGTCCACAGCGAGTGCTGTTGCACATCACACATTACTGGACTTTGTCCTGCAGTAGACCTGATTTGACTGCCGGACTCTGTCTTGTAGAAGACCGGATTTGACCAGGCTGTGCGTGGTCCCAGGATGGCGACCTTGACTTGCCGTCTGACCTAGTGACCCAGGTCGGTGTATCCTAAGACCCCGAACATCATCATGACCCACTGACCGGCTCCAGGTGGACAACAACGTGACCCGCCACCTAAGCTCTGAGCTGGCGAGGGGCGACTGGGACCTGCTCATCCTGCACTACCTCGGCCTGGACCACATCGGACACCTGGCCGGTCCGGCCAGTCCGCTGATTGGTGCCAAGCTGGCCGAGATGAGTGACGTCATGGAGCAGCTGTATCACGGACTGACAGCCCGCACGGTGAGCGACGCTGCGGACCCGAGCCGTGAAGACCGGGGTGGGTTGGAGGCTAGATCCGGCCGGTGAAAATCGGCGCGGGGTAGAGACGATGCGACTGTAGGCCTGGCCGGTGAAGATCGATGCGGGTTAGAGGCTGTAGGCCCGGCGGGTGAAGACCGGTACGGGGCGGAGGGTCCGACTCATTTCATTTTTGTCTAATTTTCGTAGTGTTGGTACCTTACTTTTATTCGCGTGATCATGGCTTGCGTTCCTCGCGCGCCGCGGCGTCCGGTTGCTTCGCCCGGCGCTCGTGGCCGCCGCGCGCGCCAGGGTGGCGTCGTCGCCGCGTTTGTGTTAGCCACTGAGTGCAAACACCCCGTTATCGAGTGTCAGTTTATAACACTCGGTGTCGTCCCGGTGTGCCTATCATATATGCGCTGGCTGCGGCCACTGGCTCACTATGCAACGGCCTCCTTTTCCCCCATTACCTTTTCGACTTACGCCCAAAGTAAGTCGACTTTCAGTTCCACTTCACGTGTATCACCGTGCGTGCACCGACCAGTCTGCACCCGCCCTGCACCGTCTGACTGGGCGCCGGGCCGCCGCCAGACGGGCCCCCCGCCGGTGCTGGTGGTGTGCGGCGACCACGGCATGAGCGAGGCCGGCAGCCACGGCGGCGCCTCGGCGCCGGAGACGCGCGTGGCGCTCCACTTCGTCAGTCCGATGTACGCCGGCCGGCGGCAGGTGGGCGCAGACCGCTGGCCGCCGGGGCACCCGACGTGACGGCGGCGCTGGCCGCTGACGGGCGGTGGGCGCGGCCAGGCCGAAAACTGCCTTGTGGGTGTGTGCTGCTGTCAGGGGTGGGTGGATGGCTTCTGAGGGGTAAGTAGGGTTTTGTAAATTGCAACGAATTTAACGAACGGTAAAGAAGATAAGCACGCTAGTTACGCTTTACCTATGAATATCGCGGTAATAGTTGCACGATGTTCCTGGGTTCTAAGAATGCTGCTCGGTTCTGACAGCTGTCTGTGCCTGTGAGCTAACTGTTCTCGCCGACCGTCACCTGGCGTTCCGTCCGCCCGTTCGGCGAAGTATCCGCGGCCGGCTGCTCGTCTGCACGTGACCGCGTCCCCGCTGGTCCTGCAGGCAGACCCGGGCCGCGAGGTGCACCAGGTGGACGTGGCGCCCACGTTGGCCGCGCTGCTCGGCGTCGCCACGCCGGCCGAGAGCGTCGGCCGCGTCATCGCTGACGTCATGGCGCCGCTGGACGGCCGCCGGCTGGCCCGCGCGCTGCTGGACAACGGACGGCAGCTGCTGACGCTGTATCAGGAGCAGCCGGAGCACACGGACTCGGGTGAGAGCAGACATGGCGGCCGGGCCCAGGCAGGGTGGCGGCCACTGGGAGCGATGGCCTTGCAGCAGCATTGTTTGAGACCCGCTCATTTGAAAAAAGGAACTTGTTCTCTATTTGCAATGAGCTTGGCTTGTTTCGCCACGTTAAGACGCTTAAAGCGTCGTACAGTGTTCATATGTTTGTGCACAAAGGCTGCGTTTCTGGTGACACCTGCAGTGGACACACACACATGGGTGTCAGATTGCACTGTCTCCTGTCCCTAGGGCAATTCTGTAATTCCAGCAGGCCGTAACCGGTTCGGTGCCGGCACCTTCCGAAAAGTCCCTGTCCGCGTCGCCCCCCCCCCCTTGCTCGTGTCCATCCCCCATCAGCGACACCCCTTCGCGGCAGAGGTGGAGGCTGAGGTGCTGTCGGCGGCGGCGGCTACGCTGCTCCTGCCAGACGCTGACGACGACGCCGTCGAAAGGGCGGCGGCGGCCGCCGGTGGCGCCGCCCAGCGGATGCAGTCCAAACTGCTGTCGGTCACCGCCCGGCACGATGCTGTCTCCATGGCGCTGGGCATCCTGCTACAGCTGACGGTGAGGGAACAGCACTCCCGGCGAGAGAGATGGTGAAGGTCACGTTTTGCTGTGAGTGATGAGGGACAGAGACAGCCCGTCCTTGGCTGAGCTCCTACACATCGGGCGCAGTCCCCTGTGACGTCACATTTAGCTATGGCACGGTTAAAGGGCTGGAAGTCGAAACCGTACAACCTGCGGTGACTGGGATGCCTGTGATATTGGGGTAACAATCTCAGGAACTCCGTGCACCATGCAGAACTGAGCTGTGGTGCTGCCGACGACCATTCGGCTGATTGGTGACCAGTTTGTTTGTTGTGGATGTGCCGGTAGCCTCGGCCATGGTAAGGAGACCGGTACCTCAGCGCGGTATCGCACCGTCTGATGACTGCTTCGACCTTTTCATTTGCTTTCGATGACGCGTATAATGCTCAGCCAAATGGACGGCTGCCGCTCCCACGCTGAGCTCATTTGCGGCTGGTGTTGGCGGGCCGTTGCCGCGTTACCGCCAGGGTCCGGGCGTCTGACCGACCGCCACCGCCGTGCCCGGGCAGACGCTGGTGCTGTCCTGCTGTCCGTCCGGCGCCGGGCGCCCGTCCGCGCCGCTCGCCGCCGGCTGCCTGTTCGGCTCTCTGGCCGGCCTGCTGCTGGTCTGCGGCCTTAGCCCTCACTGCCGGCTCTGCTCGGCCGCCGGCGTCGGCCCGGCCGTGCTGCTGGCTTCGGCGGCGGCGCTGTGTGCAAGCGCACGCGGCCGCCGCCCGTCGCCCCGCGCCGCCGGTGAGTGCGCACCGGCTCGCCGCCGCCGCGCCGTCCTCGGCCCATGGTTCGCTCCATTCCGCCCGTGGGAGGATACGGCGTTGCTTGCTGGTGATGTTGCCGGGTGATGGTGGTGTGCGTGAGCATACTCGTGCAATGCTGACTTGTTTGGGTGACGGGACCTGGTACTAACTTGTAGCGCTGACGGGACGCGTAACAACCCGACGTGTGTGGTCTCAGCGCCCTGTCGCCGCTGAGCTGGCTGCTGTGCGGCGGCTGCGTCCTGCACCTGGTCACCACTCGGCTCCAGCAGCTTCATCGAGGAGGAGCACCAGACCTGGTACTTCCTCAGCAGCACTGCCTGGCTCCTGCTGCTGGCCGCCGAGCTGCGCCGGCGTGTGCGGCGGCCCGAGCCGGGCGGGCGGCGGCGCGCGCGCCTCGCCGACCGCGCTCCTTCTCTCCGGCGGCCTTGCTGCGCCGCTGGAACCAGACGGGTGACAAGTGGCTTCACCGGGCCGATCTGGGCGATTGGCTGACGGCGCCGGGCCGCGCCGCGCCGCTGACGGCCGTCTGGGCGGCGGCGCTGCTGCTGCTGGTGCGCGCTGAGCGGCCGCGGCTGGCCGCCGCCGCCGGCGCGCTCTGCCTCCTTCTGCACGGTCTGGGCGACGACCGTCTGCTGGCGGCCGGCTGGCTGTCGGCCGGCGCCCGGCTGTGGGCGGCGCGCCTGCTGTACCTGCTGCGGCGGCGCTGGCAGCGCGGCCGGACGCGGGCGTGGCCGCTGGCCCGGCTGCGGCTGGCCTGGCTGCTGCTGGGGCGCACTGCTGGTGCGGCCACACAACCTGCCCGTGTGGGCCGGCTGCGCGCTGCAGACGGCCGCCGCCGCCGCCTGGCTGCGCGCAGACGCGGCCCGGCCGCCCCCGCTCGCCGCCGCTCTGCTCCTGCACTACATCGGCATGGCCGGCTTCTTCTACATGGTAGGCGCCCCACATCACCCGGCAGGGGGCAGGACCGCGAGAGAGCGCTCGTCTCCCCGGGCGCTCACCCTGGGAGGCCAGGATTATGTTCGTTACTGCGCAGTGCATGCTTTTGGTGCGCAGGCACGGTGATGAGGGCCTTTGCTGCTCCTGAAGTTACCAGTTTTCCAGCACGGCCGACTTGGGTTTGTTTACCTCTGAATGTATTTACTAGGTCAAGGCCCTAATAAATTGAAAAAGTTGCACGTCTACCCAACGCTGAAATATATATATAATATATATATATATATATATATATATATATATATATATATATATATATGTGTGTGTGTGTGTGTGTGCGTGTGTGCGTGTGTGTGTGTGTGTGTGGTGTGTGTGTGGGTTGTGTGTGTGTGTGTGTGTGTGTGGTGTGTGTGTGTGTGTGTGTGCGTGCGTGCGTGCGTGTGTGCGTGCGTGCGTGCGTGCGTGCGTGCGTGTGTATGTGTGGAATATGGAATATTCCGGGTGAATGCTCACGGAGCTCACCGGGTGATTCTTGAAGGTTTTTTCTGGTGGCTGTTGGCTTGTGCGCGTATGGAGTGGTAGAAAGTTCTCATCTCTCAAGTTCAAGTTCTCATCGGAGTAGTGTCCAGCAGACGTTTCGGCCATAGGCCCTCTTTAATGTTGTCGGCGCCGAAGAGCGCTTATAGTCGGAATGTCTCCTGGTCCCGTTTTTTTATTAGAGCTGCCCACCGCCCTAAGCGGTGAACAGGCCAACAGCCATTGGGAAGACCTGGGTTATCCACCATTAAATGCTTAAGGATTTGATCGTTAGAACAGCGTTTGAGCGGCGTAAGGGTCAGAATTACCTCTGAACTTGGTTTATGTGGGGACCTCGATGCCGCCTCCCGTTAGGTCCGAATTGTGACATAGCT
>NW_023596740.1:0-26244 GCF_011947565.3 Pollicipes pollicipes | reverse complement strand
AATTGTCTCCTTCACTCCTGTGAATTGTTCACGCTTGGGTGCATATCAAACATGTTTGGGCGGCTGGCGAATTAATCCAATTTGTGTATGAAACGCGTACAAGTTTGCAGTTGGAGCATCTTGCAGAGAAATTGGCTAAATTTTAAGCAGCAGATAGCACCTCTAAAGACCATCGAAAAAGAGGGAAAATAAAGTGATATCACACTGGTATGATACCAAGAAAAGCAAAAGTAGCTAAATAAATATAAAGACTTGTACTTTTCTCACAAAATTTTGGCATCAGCTGATTTGACTTAAGATATGTTAATACAAGTGCTCAAACGGTGATATTCATCTTGCAAGTTAAATTTAGAAGACATTTCTTGAACTTTTCACTCACGTATTTCGGGGAGTGATGCAATTTAGTGGTCAAGTTTCCTCGGGGAAACGAAAAACGTGGAGTAAAATCTCTACCAGTACTTGCTGGTGTTTACACCAGGCTCTGCTTTCGTGGTGTGGTGGTGAGACTAAAAAAATAGGGATGCGTGAATACCTTGTAGTTGGCGCACAGCTGCATTTTGTGATGCATTTTGTAAACAAACCCAACTTAATGCGTGCAAGCGGCTGGGTCGCTGGGGTTCTTGGGCTTGGAGGTACCTGGCGCCCTTGCTCTGTGCATACATAGACATGATTCAGATGTAGGTGAGCCAGGACATAGCCATAGGTGTCCAGGTTCTGGAGCTCGTTTATGCTTGGTGGTTTTAAGTGAGCTCGGTTTGGGATGACATCTGAAAACCTCAGAAAGGGAAATAGGGGTTTGGCATGTGCGATTAGACAATGTCAGGCAGGAGTAAAAAATTCACATAAAATGTGGGGAAAAGGAGTGAAAAATTTCTCCTCATAGGGTGTTGCTTTACACCCAAAGTCGGCAACTCTGAATTGTCTAGAGTTATGCAAACCATGGTGCGGCTGTGCCGCGCCGTTTGAAAACCATTCTGGAAAAACCTTCCGAGTGCGAGTCAGTTTGAACCCTCATCAGAGTGCGTGTTAAAGGTCAATTAACTGCAAAAATCAGGGCGTTTAACGACCGCATGGAATAAATCACCGGTGTCCCTAACTTGCAATGGCTTAGTGGACTCTTTCTAAACCGACATAATTCAGAAGCTTTTTCATGTTTTATCTGCGTTCTACAGACATTGAGGACATGGCGAATGTAGGTTGCAGATCGATATGTTGGATCTAAATTTGAGGGTGAAAATTTTGATTGTAGATTGAGTCGTCAACAGTGTGTATTAACATCGCCAAGCCATGTTTGTCTGGAAATGTTTAATATTCATTCAGAATCCAGTAGTGACACATTTTATGTAACGTGGTTTTTAACATGCGCGCTCGCAAATCTAAGCAACAAAAACGTCTGCACCACGCGTTGCAGTCACCATTGTCCGCGGAGCGCTAGCTCAGTGGTTAATTTTTTGTCATGGTTCACCGGTGGACGAAAATGATAACGGTTCTGAAATAATTGCCTTCAAATGCTTGCATCGGTTAGTAATAAAGTTGTGACATAACTTTGAGCATGCGTGCTCGCAAATCTTAGTTTTAAAAAACCTCGACTCCAGGCGTTGCAGCCTCCGTACGTCGCGTAGCGTGCGCTCAACAGCTAATACTGAGTCGTGGCCAACGGGTGGATGAAAATGATGACGCTTCTGAAAGAAGTACTTTCGGATGTTTCCGGACATCAAGCCTTACATCTACAAGGCAATCTGGGCGCATATTTCACGTGTGCGATTTTTAGACTGGTGATAAGAACAGATTGGCCCTTAAAGCACCGCAAAGTGGAGCCGGAATCTGGTAGTGGAACTGGAAGGGTAAAGGTAGATTCACTATATTTCGTGTTTCTGTAACTATCAATCTGTCCAGAAGACATTAGTACGGCGTCCAGCCGTCTGGTGGCACTTGCAGTGGCGGACGTCGTTCAGTTTTACGGAAGCTGCAATCCAGACCATCGCTGTCCCTGCTCTCGACTTTGCGGGCGGGCATGCTTCAAACCTTTTGGTGCACTTTTTCACTAGAGCATTCTGAAAAATAGAAGTTCTTATATAAGTATTATATACTAATTTAATTAATCATATATTATATTTAGATTTGATGTATTATATAGATAGATTTAATTTAATTAATATTATATGATAAACATTATAGGCAAACATGCGATGGCTTTGTTTTCGTTTTCTAAATTCATTTCGACCTGACTCGTTTCAACAATAATGAGACCATCATTCTACTCAACAATAATGAAGCTCCTTACTTCCTTCCCGGCAAGGGGCCCCTTGAGTAGAACATCGAGGGCACGTTATCGGTTCCGGTCAAGAGCTGAAGGGTCCACTCCGTCCCATCTCGGAGTGTCTTCTGGCTGTCATTCTAGTGACACGGGACGGGGTTTCCAGGTCGATCCGGAGGCAATTAGAAGGATATATCATATCACATTGTTCCCCTCCCTGACACGGGAAGCCTTCTGGGCCGCGCAGTTGGTCCCGGATCAGCATAGGAACCCTCAGTGACACAACAACATCTCTGATCGCCAAAGGTGGTCCAATAATTCTCACACAGGTCCCAATTCCGTGTTTTTCTGTTTTCTTCAGAGATATTGAGGAATCCCTGCACGTAGATTGTACATGAAATGGGGTCCTAAGCTCGTATTAACATGGCTAATCCATGTTCGTCTTTAAGTGTTCAAGATTTAGTCAGAACTAATTTTTGGTAAAAAACTATGTAATATGGTTTTAAACATTCGCGCTCACCAGTCATAGCAACCACAGCCTGAACGCCCGGCACTGCAGTCTCCATAGGCCGAGTGGCATGGGCCTGCAGCTGTGACACTAAGCGACGGCCAATAAGCAAACGAAAAAGATGATGCATATTGAGGAAGATGGCTGGTGAACTAGGTAAATGCGCATGTGCATTTAAACGTGGTGCCAAAGTAAGCTAAACACAACCTTAATCTGAGAAGTCGGGGGCCAGTTAACACTGCCGGCCCCCCACCTTGAAAAGTGGGGGCCATGGTCCCCCTCGCCCTCCCTCTGTTCCGACACCCATGCCTGGAGAGCACAAATATGAAGAAACAGAGACAGAAGGGCAAGGCTGTGAGTCACAGGAGGGTTAGTCACAACGGCAAGGTTGATAAGAATCACTGATGATTCACTTCATAAAATCTTCTGCTATTACTTCAACACACCTTCTGTTTCACAACTTCAAGTACTTCATAAAACCTTCTGCTATCGCCCGTGTCTGCTCCACACATTAATGCCCGTCAACAGAAGTGATAATGAAGCCTTCCAGAGCCGTCAGCAATTGTTTGGTGTAAGCACTTCCGCAATGCAACGAGCGAAATTATACCGTAAACTATTGGGCTCAGAGACTACTCGTTCATCCACTCATCAATAGCATGGTGCGACGTGAGCAGCCGTGGTCAAACAAATGGACGTGGTCGTGCTGCCAAGCCTTTTGGTTGCGCTGCCTTTGGTCCTAAGCGTGCGCCGAGTCGCCGCGAAATCCTGAGCATGCAATCCATATTCCCCACCATCAGTTCCAGTCGGCTATGATTAGTAATTACCGTCCGTGACCGTGCAAGGGCGGCGGCCTCCCCGGGTTTGATAGGCAGCTACTGCTAAAATGAATAGGAGCCTGATGGTGGAGCACCATTTCGGCAAAGAAAGCGTCCCTCCTCGCATTAGCTTCTTTATGACGTTGGCTTGTAAGTACGATGTGAGCGGTCTCGGTCTCGCAGCCAATCGCACGCACGCTCCCGCTGTCCCCACAAGGCCACGTCCTCCCTGGCAACGCTGCCCACTGCGAACAAACCGGCCGACCGGTCGGCCGCGTCAAACGCTGCTCGCACGTCTGCTCGGGTGGACATGTCCGCCACCCTGCCGCTGCTGGCCGTCGCCATGTTGGTCGGCGTCTTGTCGGTGCCGGAGCAGTTCCATCGTGCCGCCGACCCGAGCTCCGGCGTGAAGCTGCTCTACGTGCCGGCCGTCTCGCCGTTGATCTGTGCACTCCTCTGCTCGAATGACCGCACGCCCAGCTGTGGAGGCTTCGCATTTGGCGGCGGCGCGTGTCGCCTCGTCGAGAATGTGACCGCTGCTAAGCCGGATGGCCCAGCCCAGGTCGACTTCGTGCGCCAGCCGGCGTTGGTGGCGCCTTGCCGGGCCACCTGGCACCTCTATCGGGACGGGTGCTACCTGCGCGGCCATCACCCGGCCGGCGGCCGCGGCACCTGGGCTGAGTCGCGCGCCATCTGCCGCGCCCAAGGCTCCGACCTGGCCACACTCACCGACCGCCAGCAGACCGTCTACCTGAACTACCACCGCTCTCGACCAAACACCACGGAAGCACTAGGAGCGTACGTGCGAAACGGTGTCATCACCAACATCGATGGAACGGCACCCAATGACCTGCCCGTGCTCAAGGAATGGAAGGACAACGGCACCGTGAACTTGCGCTTCCGTCGACACAAAGAAGCCCTGTCGTCACAGTGGTTGGCGTTCTATTACCCTGGTTTCGTATGTCGGTCACCGGTGCGCTGCCAGCACCGGCAGCCTTGCCCGGCCGGCTGGCTCAGCCTGGACCGGCACTGCTACTCGCTCCACCTCACGAACGCCGCCTGGGAGCAGGCCGAGCAGCAGTGCCGCCATCTGGCCGGCGCCCAGCTGGCGGTGCCCGCTGACAACGGCACGGCGGCTATCCTGACCGCGCACTTCCCCGCGAGGCAGCCGCTGCTGCTGGGAGCACGGCGTCTAGGGAACGGGGACGGATGGGTCGACGTCCACGGCGTCTCGATACAGCTTGATTGGGCCGCCAACGCGACGGCCGCTGCCTCCGACGACTGCCTGGCGCTCGACTCGGGCCTAGCCGTGGCCGTCGCGTGCTCAGATCCGTTGCCGTTCCTCTGTCAGGCGCCGGTCCAGCTCTGCTAGGAGAAGAACGGTCCGCACCACACTGCTGTTGTCATTCACACCGGCGCCCTCAAGACAAGGCTGGCATGCTAACGACTGCACCGATGCGACGTGCGTGGCTGTCCAGCCAGGCCCACCGGGCTCGTTCTAGCGTATCGGCATGGATGTGGATCGAGTGTGGATGTGGACGGAATATGTAAGTGGATGGGTACGAGCGTGGACGTATGTGGACGTGAACGTCGTGCGGACATAGAAGTAGTGTGACGTGCACGGGTTGTGGACGTGGACTGGTTACGAACGTGGGAAGAGTGTGGACGCGGACGGGGTGGGGATGTCAACGGGATGTGGACGTGTACGGGTGGATGAATGGATGGAATGTGGACGTGGACGTGGTGTGGACGTAAGAGTTTGGGCGTGGACACGATGTAAGCGCAGATGATGTATGTACATAGACAATGTGTGGATGTAGATGGTGTGTGGACACAGATAGGGTGTGAACGTGGACAGTGTGTGGACACAGACAGGGTGCTGACGTGGACGTGGGCGGCTCAAGTAACTAGTCCGCCCGTTTTCGCATTATATGCAAAGATCACTGTCGAAGATGTGTGACCAGTATGTTAATCCTGTGGTCAAAGACGACTTCTATTTCCCGTCTACAGGCAGCTGAAAGCTCCGTGAAGGCTTGCTGTCTCGTCCACGTGTGCTCGGTCTTTGAGGTAACCCCGCATCTGGCGTACAGGGTGACTGGTCGGGAGGGAAAGGAGTCCACAGAACGGTAGTCTTTGGGCTGACGTACCTGCCAGTGGAATGTTCCTCCAACAAGTCAAGTGAAGCCCGTGCCGTTTGCGGTGTCGCCCCATCCTGCTGGAGCCAGTCCTCATCCCAATCGATTCCGTGAAGTCGCCTCAGGACTGCCCAGAAGTGTAGAGTGGTACCCATGTCACGCTTCTAGGCAGTGTTGACGGAGTACTCGCTCTCGCCTTCAAAAAAAAACAAAAACATCTGTATGGGTACGATTTGCCGAAGGTGTGTTCGCTGATAACTAGCATTGATTTGTGGCACCATTTTCCATTGAATTGGCATTCGAATGCCACCACAGTCTTGAGTATGTGATAAATACACTCAGCACTGTCCAGGAAACTTTTTGTAAAATCCATCTGGGGTACCCTACCACTTATTTAGAAGTGTATACAACTGATCACATGGTATATGCTACGTATTCGTCAAAAGCTTTATTGAGCAGAAATACCGTGGGCGAAAAGTGTGAAAATGACATGTTTATGTTTGTTTAAGGTGTTTCTTAGCATCCAACGCTATGGGCAGGCGACAAATTTTCCATTGTTGTGGAGATGTGTCTTCAGTGTTGTTACCAACGACGGAGCTAAAGCCCTTTTCAGCACAATAAGTCCTTTTTATGTCTGCATCCAGCATTGATGCCTAAGTCACTTCATATGCAAGACCACACAGCAAAGGATTCCGTTTTAATGAAATTCTATCCTGGAATCGAGGGACATCTTTAATCAACATCTGCGTCGCCTAAAAATCGTGCTGCGTTGCTGGAACTCGAGTCGAAGTCAGTTTCATGCTAGCAGCAAGTCGACATTTACTAGTGGGTTCAATCACGAGTCTGGTGAAAGCAACTGAGTTCCTAAATTCTGCGGGTAGACAAGCAAAAACAAAACGCGGGTGTGTGCGTTAGTCCGGATGGCTGGCATGGCGTCAAGGCAGACAAGATCGGACGCGTTCGGCCCATGGCTGGCCCCTGATCAGCCCACGTGAGCAGCCTCTTCATAAACTTTCCAAGCTCCATATGTCGCGCGCCCCTACGAGCTAAACAGAGTGACACCCTCCATTCTTTCACGATACTCTAGACTCTAGCGCTAAGGGTCTAGACTTAACTGTGAAAAGTTTTTTGTGTGGAGCAGTTAAAATCTATTTCAAGATCTATAAATGGGCGCCAAAATGGAGCAAAACGAAATCAAACCACTGAAAACGTTATCCCCAGAATCAGATTTTGAAACAGAGGCACCTGGCACAACATCGTCAAGGGAAAATTTGGAAAAACAAATGAGAGAGGAAAGCTGGGGCGAAGAACGCCCACCGGATAAATTCCTTTGTTGCGTTTCGGACACAAATGTCTGAATCGATTAATTTGGATGCGTAACACACCAGAGGTAGACGACAGTCAGAAGGATAGCGAGGTAGGTTTGTTTAAAGGCATGCTGTCAGCACAGAACAACATTGTGGTCAATGTTGTAGCACAAATGTCTGAACGACAAAAAAAATTGTTTGGCGCTGACCATCCAACAGCAAAACAGAGAGCCCTGCGGAACCTCTCGAATACGTGCTCGGGTGGGGGCCGAATTGACCCTCCAAAGGTTTTTCCAAAATGGTTTCCGAACGGCGCGGCGAAGCCGCGCCAAATTTTCCATAGCTGTCGATATTGGGATAGCGGATCGTTCAGCATCAAAACTTAGATGCATCTTGCAAGATCGCTGACCTAGGACAGGCCAAAGTCAGGTATTGGTTTCAGCGAAGTCAATTTCTGGGGAATTGTTCAATTTGATGCAACAATGGAGTTTTAGACGAAGCCATACATCTCTGAGATGTTTTCTTAAGCAGTACAAATATTGAATAACCAGATTACGTTAACCTAAGGTCAGGTACAAAGGTCTGACCAAGGTCAAAACCAACCTGTTTTATTACTCGAGGGCTTGCTGTATGGGATAGTTTCTGGTGCCTAGCTTCAATTTATTAATAGCAGGAACCGCATTATACACCTTCCATAGACTTCTAAAAGATCAGAAAGGATCGCTGGCCTAAAATGACGCAGGTTAACGCTTTGTTTTTAGAAACATGCTGCCTAGCGTAATCTTTGTCGCCTATTCAAATGCAAAACTCAGAGCAATCTTGCATAATTTTGGTCACCATCACCTTCAAAAGGTCAAGCAACGTCACTGACTTTAAATGAGCATGTGATATTTTGCTTAGAATCAGTTATCTAGGTTCTGGGGGCACTTCGGAACCCAAGCTGGAACTTAATCTTGTTTTACTTTCTTTGACCCGAAGGTCATGACCTAGGAACCTCAAGCTTTGACCTAAGTGAGTCACGTACAGGCCAACACACCCTGTAAATTTTGTGTATCTAGCTTTCTTAGTTCCCGAGATCTTAGGGGGTCAAATTGACCCCTACCCCACCCGAGCGAAGGGTAACCAGCCGCCTAGCCGGGCGCGTGCTAAAAAATACACAACTGTCACGGATAACTTTTAACCATGCCAACACCATCACACCACACACACCGAGTTTGCCAGCGGAGGCATTTCAATGTTAGGCGGTGGTCGGCAACTGCCTGTGTGCAGTGATACACATCATGATCATGAGATATTGTAAGATGCACACGATGCGGGCTCAAATGTTTATCCGCATCAGCCTTTGCCTCTTTGTGTCCCAACCCGTTGTCCTGTTTTTATATCGTGCACATTTTAACCATTTCTTTGATGAATGTCACATACAGCTCCCGATTATCATAACACATTCTTCGTTTTGAAACAAATGGCGCATTGGTGCCGCGCAACAAGATAAAGCGCAACCCATCGGGCAGCTCAAAACGAGCCTACTCTTTCTTTGAGACATTTTCCGTTTTTTATAGAAAGTGCAACGACATTAAATTGTGATGAATAATGAAAGGAATAAACATCCTGGATAATGCCTAAAAAGAGATGTTCTATAACACAATTCTGCAACAACGGCCAGCGACGTATCTCATTTGAAATGTCATATAAAAGCGGCTCATACTCCGGGGCAAGTATGACCAGGCAACTTTCTCGCCTATGGAGCTCACCAGCATTCGCAAGCGCCAGGCGGTGTTTTGCACGATCTCTGAACTGCCAGCGTTGTACTTGCCCCGCGCACGATCATCTACTCAGCTGGAATCTACTGAGCGTTAACGCCCGAGATTAATAGTGACCGCGCGAGGGCGGTGGCATTCGCCGGTTGGATGACAGCTACTGCGAAATGAAAAGGTGGCTGACGATGAAGCACCAGTTCGGCAAAGAAAGCGTCCCTCCTCGCATTAGCTTCTCCGTGCCGTTGACTTTCAGTCCGATGTGAAGGCTCTCGGTCTCGCAGCCAATCGCACGCACGCTTCCGCTGTCCCCACAAGGCCACGCCCTCCTTGGCAACGCTGCCCACTGCGAACAAACCCACCGACCGGTCGGCCGCGTCAAACGCTGCTCACACGTCTGCTGGGGCGGACATGTCTGCTGCCCTGCCGCTGCTAGCCGTCGCCATGTTGGCCGGCGTCTGGTCGGCGCCGGAGGCGAAGTTCTATCGCACCGAGCCGAGCTCTGGCGCGACGCTGCTCTCCGTGCCGGCCGCCTCGCGACTGGTCTGTGCGTTTCTATGTTCGAATGACCGCACGCCCAGCTGCGGCGGCTTCGCATTCGGCGGTGGCGCGTGTCGCCTCTTCAAGAATGTGACCGCTGCTAGGCCGGATGACCCAGCTCAGGTCGACTTCGTGCGTCAGCCAGCGTTGGTGACGCCTTGCCGGGCAACTTGGCACCTCTATCGGGACGGGTGCTACCTGCGCGGCCACCACCCGGCCGGCGATCGCGGCACCTGGGCCGAGTCGCGCGCCATCTGCCGCGCCCAAGGCTCCGACCTGACCACGCTCACCGACCGCCAGCAGACCGTCTACCTGAACTACCACCGCTCTCGACCAAACACCACGGAAGCACTAGGAGCGTACGTGCGAAACGGTGTCATTATCAACATCGATGGAACGGCACCCATTGACCTGCCCGTACTAAAAAAATGGGAGATCAACGGCACCGTAACCGTGCGCTTCAACCGGATCAAAGGAGGCTTATCGTCGCACCGCCATGGCAAAGAATACCCGGGTGTCGTATGTCGGTCACCGGTGCGCTGCCAGCACCGGCAGCCTTGCCCGGCTGGCTGGCTCAGCCTGGACCGGCACTGCTACTCGCTCCAACTCACGAACGCCACCTGGGGGGAGGCCGAGCAGCAGTGCCGCCATCTGGCCGGCGCCCAGCTGGCGGTGCCCGCTGACAACGGCACGGCGGCTATCCTGACCGCGCACTTCCCCGCGAGGCTGCCACTGCTGCTGGGAGCACGGCGTCTAGGGAACGGGGACGGATGGGTCGACGTCCACGGCGTCCCGGTGCAGCTCGACTGGGCCGCCAACGCGACGGCCGCCGGCGCCGACAGCTGCCTGGCGCTCGACTCGGGGCTGGCCGTGGCCGTCGCGTGCTCGGGTCCGTTACCGTTCCTCTGCCAGGTGCCGGTCCAGCTCTGCTAGAAGAACGATATGCACCACACTGCTGTTGTCATTCACGTCGGCGTCCTTTTTAAAATTTAGTCCCATTGGCCAACTGCTCGTGAATGGCTGGAAAAGTCTTTGCCAATGGTCAAAAATGCAACAATCTTAGTGCCCCGAGCAGAGTGGACGAAAACTGACGTTATCCCAGGCAACTACACGATACCGAATTCAATTTGGACGTGTTTTGGACGTGCACGCGTTTTGGACGTGCACGCGTTTTGGACGTGAAGGGGACATGGATGTGGACGGGATGTGGATGTGGGCAAGATGTGGACTAAGACGGGGCGTGGACGTGGACGGGCTTTGCACGTGGACGAGATTTTAGCGTGGATGGTGCGTGTACGTAGACGGTATGTGGACGTGGCTCGGTGTGGACGCAGGCGGGGTGTGGACGTGGACGGACTTAAGACGCAGGCGGGGTGTGGACGTGGATGGGGTGTGGACGCAGAATTACATGAATGTGGATGGAGTGTAGACGTGGACGGGGTGTGGATGCAGAAGCGGTGTGGGCGTAGATAAGATGTGGACGTGGATGAGGCGTGGACGTGAATGGGGTGAGGACGTGGGATGAATTTGGGCGTGGGTGGCTCGAGAAGATAGTCCGCTCAGTTATCACATTATATGCCGAGTTCGCTGTTCGTTCCAGCACCTAAATGGATATGCAGAGGCGGACGGATAGCTGTTGGCTGTTTGTCACACGCTTCGAGGATTTCACTGGGCGCTTCAAACAGCCATACCACACAACTGTTGCATGAAGTGCTATCTTTCGCAAGCGAACTTTATTGACCTTAGCACCTTTTGTGTTTTGATAACTTTTGTCATGAATAGAAGCAGGCACCTGCCGAGCTACTGATGCGGTCATGAGATTAATATAAACATTTACGAGTGATAATCACCTGGTCCTACGGTGTGATGGCCTTGAGCCTGAGCCCGTTTCTGTGCAGGTGACCCTGGACCCAGGACTGCCGAGCCCACCGGCGGCACGGCTGATGTGGTGGCCATGCAATGCGGAGAAGACGCAGGGAGAGGACACGCCAGTACACCTACAATGCAAGCAATACAAGCACATATATATTTACGCAAAAGGGCACTTCTTGACTCGCTATTCCAGCGAGCAGGGTCGGTGACGTCACTAATAACACCAAGAACTCGTGCGTGCATTTACAAGTGTGCCGTAAGAGAACAAGTGTTGGTTAAAAACTGCAATTCGCGACGGGCATCTAAAAAAGCGTGCTGAACCCGGAGTGAAAAGCATTAGGACAAAAAAACCTTTGTTGGGCCGTCCTAATCCCGGCCTTGTACTAATTGACCTTGTGCGCTTCAATACGTTCCCGGAGCTCTCAAGTTGGCTGCAGCTGCTCCCCCTCCCCCCCCCCCCCCCCACATCGCACGCCATACTCCAGGTTAGATCGCACGCGTGCGCTGTAAGCGTGCACCATGGATCTGTGATTCACACGGTCACTGCGTGGGGCTCGGAGCAGCTGCATGTTTCTCTGAAGTAAGCATAACATGCCGTCCGCCTCGGCGACGGCCGTGTCAATGTGGGGTGAAGAAGTGGGCTTAGTGCGTAGGATGACACCCAGGCCACTCGTCTCAGTACGACGTTCCGTTTGAAAGCCATCTAGTAAGGGGTACCGTTCATATTAAGTTAGGGGGGCTAAAGCCCCTCCCCCCCCCGTAACTTTGGCCCCGCAACTTCGAAAAGAAAATGCGCGAAAGCGGGGCGAGCCTAGTTTGCTGACATACTTGGGGAAGGTTGGGGCATCTTGCACTGTTTAGCCCCTACTCCCCCTCCCAATTCATTTTGCGAAACTGCGTCCTGTATCTAGTGCGTAATCCCAACGTTATATCTAAGGCATCTTTTTAAGTCAGCAAATATGACAGGAGTATTTGGATGTTGTCCGTCTGTTAGACGTTTGCGGTGCGCCAAGTGGCATCCCGCAATGCTCTCTGGGCAGAGCGAACGGGATGTAAGCTTTGATACTGAGTGGGTATCAGCGCTAGCGTATTTACGTTAACCAGGCTTCGCCGTCAAAGTGCAGATATTACCACCGTCCCACACGAGCACTCGCGGTGTCAGGTGTTCACAGCAATGAGTGCGTGTTTGTGAACACGTACTCTCAGTGCGGTTCCCCGCTGGCAGGCTGCGCTAGCGGCGACCCTTTTCGATTTTGCGAGGATTAAACGGCAGCAAATTTGATGGTAATGCTTCACTTTCAACAGTTGTCGATCCACCAAGCTTGTTTCCCTTCGTCAACACGTGCGCTTGTCTGGGCCCGCTGTCTAAGTTCATGCGCTCGCTGTGGTTGTGTGTGCACGCGACAGCTGGCAGGTCGGTCAGGCCATGGGCTGATGGGCTGGTGTGGCTCCTCACGCCGGCGGCTGGTCACGCCCACAATACACGGCTGGACGACACCGGCGCCAGTGGCTTAAGCCGTCACTGGCTGGCCTGCTTGTAGGCTGGCCTGGAGATCGCTCTCGGAAATCGCTCCCGATCGCTCTGGAGATTGCTCTCGGTGGTGGGGAGGCGGGAGCCAGGAGCCAGAGCCATTGTGGTCCAGTCCAGTACAAAAGGGCCCGCACACCCAGCCTTAACTTTAGTACATACGAGTTTCGGGAGACTTTTTCAACGCACTTTTATCACGATTTTTCGAACAAATAGAGAAAAACTGGTACGCAAACCGGAGGGCTGTTGGAAGCGTGTTACACACTTCGACCAGGCGAACGTGCACGACGTTTTGGCTTAAGCTTATAAGCCATGCTCAATGCTTACGACAAATGCTTGACGCGATGTTATAAATGCGACATAATAAAGCATGCGACAAATGCTTGCAAGCAGCTCTCACCATTGGAATAATGCGTTGGACGCGTTTACACCAATTTAAGAACCTTTTCCATATCGAATCTAGGCCCGTGTTCCGCCGCCCGTTTTGACAGCGCGCATGTTTGTATTAGGTGTTCAAACCTCTTTGAGTACCAATCTATTCACGGCAGAATGGGGCCGTTTATAGGCGTCATTGTTCTTTCCAACTGAGTCTATATCAAATCACTAATCTTTTTCTTTGCTAAGGTGCGCGAAAGTTCGAGTACAAACATGTTTATGAGCCACACCGTTTTGAGCAGCGAATTCTGTTCAAACAAATCAGACTGGAATTGGATCGCTTACGGGCGCCCTTTACCTTTCCAATAAAGTTCATATTCATCCACCACTTGTTTTCCTCGCGGAAGGTACGCAGAAATCTGAGAAAATTTGTTGTTTATTGGAGTTTAGGGGCGCGCCGACTGCGGTGGTCAGTTGGCGCCCATAACGAGTTTGGTTTTACCTATCTAATGAGCCGCATAAATGGTCCCAAAGTTGATGTGTTTCAGAAACAAAAAGAACTGTTGAAATTCCAGAAATGGTGATTTATCTCCTAGCATATCACAGATGGTAAGGGGCAAGTCATGCTGCCCAAAATAGCGTTGGCGTTCTTCCGCGAGGCGCGGACAAGAAATAAGAATATGGCGAACGGTGAGGACGGCACCACATCGATGACAGATCGGTTTATCGGCTCCCTCCAACATATAGCCGTGGGTTGCGTATGTGTGCCCGATGCGCAATCTGCAGAGGATCACCTCCTCTCGCCGCATTTTACGCGAACAAGAGAACCACTGACCTAGCTTAGGTTTTATCTCTCTGAGCTTATTACAATCCATCCGATCCCAACATCGCTGCCACTTGTTGTGCAGGAAGGTTTTTATTGCAGGGTAAAAGTCTCTGGCAGGAATAGAAAGAGAGTGAACACATGGAGCCAGCGCTGCTCGCCTGGCAGCCGCGTCAGCCAACTCGTTGCCCGCGATGCCGACATGACTAGGAACCCAACATAGCATGATTTTCTTTCCGGCCTCATCCAGTTGAGTCAGACGTATTAAAATGTCCTGTATAAGGGGACATGACGGATAAAAAGACTTCACACTCAGAACGCTGCTCAGAGAGTCCGTCAAAATGAGATGCAAGGGTTCGTCACCGACTTCAATGAAACATTGTGCCTTAATGATTGCTATAAGCTCTGATGTAAACACCGAAGCGTTTGGGGGCAATGAAAACGACCGGGTGACGCCACCGCTCACAAACGCACAGCCTACACCATCAGAAGTTTTAGAGCCGTCCGTGTAAGTGTGTGTGTAGCCCTCATATAACGCAATACGCTCAAACGCTCTGGACCTCATTACATCTGGCAGCGTTACACCTTTTTTCATTTCAGTCAGAGATGTGTCTGTGAAGGGTGAGATCAAATGCCAGGGAGGAGTGCACAGGTGACGTGATCGCTTCACCTTTCGAATGGGAATTTCGGTTTCCCGCAGTAAGGCTTGTATCCGGGAGCCAAAGGTACTGCACGCGCCCGAGGTGCATTGCGAACAAACGGCACAGCAGGCCGCGGAAAGACTGCGTGATATGCGGGGTGACACGGAAACTGTCGCAGCTTAAGTGCATAACGCATGCCAAGCATTTTCCTCCTCGCTGACAACGGCGGCTCGTGCGATTCTACCAAGAGGCTTTGGGTAGGAGATGTACGGAACGCCCCTGTGATGGCACGTAAAGCAGTGTGATGGATGGTGTCAATGATCCGTTTCGTGGACTCACATGTGCTGTCATAAATAAAACATGCATAGTCCAGCTTAGAGCGTATGATTGCCCGATACAGCAGCAAAAGCGTGCTCCGATCTCCACCATACGACGTGCGCGAAACACATTTTAATACGTTCAAAGATTTAAAACAGCGTTCACGTAGCGTTTTAAGATGTGCCTTATATGTAAGTCGGCGGTCAAAGTATACCCCAAGGTATCTAGCCACAGGCTCAGTTGGGATGCATTGTCCATACATACGGATAGAAAGGTTACCGCATTGCCGGCTACGACAAAAATGCATGGCTACAGTCTTGCTACGTGAAAACCTGAACCCGTTCATGGTACCCCACTTCTCAATGCGGTCAACAGCTAACTGGAGTTGGCGTTCCATCGATGATGGTCTTGCTGCGCTAGTCCAAATGGTAAAATCATCAACAAAAAGCGCACGACCTACAGACTGCGGAAGCCCCATCCCGATGTCGTTGATCATAACGGCGAACAAAGCTACGCTGAGAACGCCGCCTTGGGGCACACCGTTAACTTGAACATGCCTCTCAGAGAGCGCGTCTCCAGCACGGACACGGAAAGAACGGTCAACTAGAAAGTTTTGGAGAAAGGTCCCCATATTGCGGCGTATACCATACCTGTGTAGCTTGAGAAGGATGTCTTGACGCCATGTGGTGTCATAGGCGCCCTCTATGTCAAAGAACACTGCGCCTATGTGTCGGCTTGCTTTAAATCCCATACGAATCGCAGTGTCAAGAACTAAAAGATTGTCAACTGTGCTGCGATTCTTTCTAAAGCCACACTGGGCGTTTGTAAAAACGCCGTGGTGTTCTAAAAACCAAGTTAAACGGACATTAACCATCTTTTCTATCAACTTAGAGAGCGATGAAGTGAGAGAAATAGGTCTATAGCGTAAAGGATCCAGTCCACTTTTACCCGGTTTCAAAATGGGAACGGCTATAGCTTCTCGCCAAGAGGCTGGAAAGTCACCACTGGCCCACAGCGCATTAAATACTGCTAAAAGAGCGCGAAGCACGCAAGGCGACAAATGCTTGAGCATGTCGTTGTGCACAGTGTCCGGACCTTCTGACACGCTGCGAAGCTTTGCAATCGCCCATTCCAACTCGACTAGGGTGAATGGATCATTATAAGAATGTAGCTCACTCGTTGAAAAATCCACTCCAGATTGCTCACATTGCGCTCGGTGCCGCACAAACTGTGGGTTAGTGTTGCCACCTTCGCTGCGGTAGGCCAGCGCCCGGGCAATCTCGTTCGCAACTTCCAAGGGGCGCGTCACGGCCTGTCCGTTCACACATAGTACCGGAAGAGCCATGGATTTAAAGTGCCCAGATATGCGCTTAATTCGAGACCAAACCTGCGATGTTGGCGTGAACCGGTTCAACGTACTTACGTAAGCATGCCAGGAAGCACGCTTCGCCTCTCTTACGGTGCGCCGAGCAAAAGCCCTCGCTTTCTTAAAGGCTATGAGGTTTTCTGTAGCGCTCCTGGCGTCAAAAGCCCGAAACGCACGTTTACGCGCCCGGATGGCGCTCCGACACTCCTCCGTCCACCACGGAACAGGAGTACGTCGGGGAGCGCCAGACGTGCGTGGGATACAGCTGTTGGCACACTCTAAAAGTCTGTGAGTAAAAACCTCAATAGAGGGTACCGTCCTCACAGCCTCAGTTACGAACGCTTCGTCGAGCCGAGTCTCAAATTCACACCAGTCCGCTTTCTTAAAATTCCAGCGTTGTGGCCGAACACCCAACGCTCCACCTCTCTTAAACCGGACCCACACTGGGAAGTGGTCGCTTCCCATCGGGTCATCTTCAACACTCCACTCGAGGTGTTGGACGAGCTGGGGACTGGAGAGGCTTAAGTCTAGTGCGGACGTTTGACCGGACGGCATTGTAAAATGCGCACGAGTTCCTGTCTTTAAAATACATAGTGAAGCACCGTGGATAAAATTCTCGCACAGCCTCCCACGAGCATTGGTGACGTCACACCCCCATGCGGTGTGATGTGCATTAAAATCGCCGAGAAGAAGAAGTGGTGGAGGCAGTTCAGCCAGCAGACACCTAAGGTGCGCCAACGGAAAAGCGATGCCTGGTGGAAGGTAAAGTGAGCAAACAGTGATGTGACGATGGTTGAAATAAAGCCGTACGGCCACAGCCTGAAGTGTGGACCGCAAGCTTAGCCTCCTCGCTGGCACGCTATGGTGAACTGCCAGGAGGACGCTACCGTGAGCAATGCTCTCCGTCAACACGTCGTTGCGAAACATCGCGTATCCTTTCAGAGAGCAAAAATTGTCAGGCGCTAGCTTGGTTTCCTGCAGCGCCACGGCTGCAGGAGAGACTCTGCTGACGACAGCCTCGAGATCGAGGGCGTTCGCCCTTACTCCTCTACAGTTCCACTGTAAAAACGCCTGTAAAAGGGCGTATTAAAAAAGAGGTAAGATGTGAGAAGCTAAAACAATCCCGGCTTAAAAGAACACGGCTGCGCCAGTTGCATGTCCAGACGCCTCAGACCGAGAGCTTCGGCTTAATTCCGGGGGGCCGTGCCCCACCCTAGGACGAATCCTCGGGCTACCTCCGTCAGATGGAGAAGGAGGGCCGGCTGGGGCACGCTTTACGCCAGCGTACCCAGCCCGGGGTGGAGGCGGGGGAGGGCCCATTGGTGGGCCTCTACCGGGGTTCGAGGCACCAGCGGGGGCCTCCACCGGCTTCCATGGCGATGGAGTGCTGGTTCGGGGGGCGAGCTCTTTGTCTGCACCGGGCAGGCGGCTTGCCGCCTTAGCGCGCTCCAGTTCGGCCAAGCGTGCACGCTTGGCCTCGCGGCCGCGCCTGTCAGCTTCCTGACGTTCCAGCGTCTCTGCCACACGCTCACAGGCACTGGCAAGAGGTGTCTGTGGCAAAGGGACCGATTGGGTCGCAGACGAAGGCAAGGCCGGCGGCGCGCGGGGACTCCGACCACGCCGAGCCGTCGTCCAACCGTCGCCCGCCGGTGATCCGGCGCGCGTCGAGGAGGCCAGTGGTGCGACGTCCACCGACTGCTCGATCGGCGGAGAGGGAGCTTGGGGTGCCGACTGGGAGTCGGGCGTTCGGACCGAGGGAACAACCGACAGGCCAAACGACCTCAGAAGTCCCACGAACTGAACGGCCGTCATGTGCTCGATGGCATTACTTTGTGGGAGCGAAGTTTTCACTTTGGACGCATACGATGTTTTTGGATGACTGTCGTTGTAAAGTTCACGAGCTTCACGAAAAGAGACATTTCTAGAGGTTTTGATCGATATGATCTCTTTTTCTTTCGCGTAGGCCGGACATGTACGGTCATACGTCGTGTGTGGGATTTGGTCCTTGCCGCAGTTCACGCAATGGGGTTCCGCAGAGGTGCAAGCTTCGCTCGTGTGCTCGAAAGACGCACATTTACCATACGCTGGACGGTTACGACAGTGGAGCTTGGTGTGGCCGAATCGCTGGCACTGGTAGCACCGCATGGGGTTAGGCACATAAGGGCGAACCTTCACTCGAGCGTATCCATCACGTATCTCGGTAGGCAAATCGGTGGAACTAAACGTCAGAATGAGGTTGTTGGTGGGCAGCAGCTCTCCTCCCCGTCTGACGAGAATCCTGCGAGCGCTCGTCACACCAAACTCTGAGAGCTCCTCGACTATCTCGTCCTCGGCGACGTCACAAAGATCGAAACAATTGACTACGCCCCTGGACGAATTTTTGGTCTTATGTGGTATGGCTGATATTGACACGGTCTTTTCATGCTTGCCAGTCTCGTCCCGAAAGTAAACGTAAATTCCTTGGCTGCCATGGCCCTGGTTGCCTCCAGACCGCTAGCGAACTCTACTTCTATTTCCCATCCCGAAGCTTGTCACATCTTATAATTTTTCCAAACCTGTCGCAGCCGTTCCGCCTCTGAAACGGTGACAGGGAAGCCAATTTAATCTCTTCACTTCCGAAGATCAGGATCCGTGGACCGGAGGGCGCAGATTCCTCTCTGCACCCTGGGGCTATCGAGGTCCGTCCCCCTTCCGGAGGACGGGTGCTTTTAAGGTGAAAGGACGCCATAAAGGGTGGTTTTCATTTCGGCACCGGGGCTCCCCACCCACCTCGGAGCCCAACAGGGGGACGGCCCAACACTCCCTCGGGAGGTGGTCACCGCCAGGGCTACCCCGGTGCTATACGGGGCGAATGACGCCTCCCACACGGCCAGGTGTAACCGGGGAGACCCCTCCCCGTCCTGACCGTGGTTCAGCGCCGCCGCCCCTTGACCCCTTAAGCCGCTGCGCGCGGCCAGGCGCCCCAAGCGGAAACCCGCAAGGAGCACCCAACCGCAACGCGAGCAACAAGCCGCTAGACCCGTGTGGGGCCCCACGGGCCCCCCACGCCCCGGATATTCTGGCCAAAGTGGAGTGTTGGGACGCGCCGTGACTGACCCGCACGACGCGCCCCTCAGCCACCAGGATCCGATCAACCCGGGGACGTGGGCGAGGGGGCACGGCGACCCCGATAAAACGAGGATGAGGAGTGATGAGTGGGCCGGATGCAGGAAAATGGGTAATGGGGAGGGAGCGAGCGGGACAAGGAGAAGGGGCTCACGTACCGGCAGGGTTGCTACGCCCTGAGAGGAACAGCTTGCGCTGTCCACCCGTTACCGGAGCTGGGACCCGAGGGGGCGCTAGTCCCCTACACCGACCGAAGCCGGTGCCCCTGCGGGGGAAATCTGAGAAAAATAAATGCTATCAGCAACTCGGCGTTGAGCAGCACATCCTGTCCAAACTATTCGTGGTCGTCATGGGGGCTTCACGACGCACTCCGCTGAGGCTATGTGGCGCCGCCTGCCTCTCACTCTGGCAGGAGGCGTGGATACTGCGGGGACTCAAACCCTCACCTCTGGTTTCCCAGACGCACGGGGGTTAACTACCCTATCGGTACCCTTGTCGAAACTTTTCTGACAAGAATTAGGTGCTTTAATAGTTGCTGGTCGGTAACGCCGTTCTGAGCAGCAAAAAAAAAACGTCCAAGCTTTTCAGGCTAGAAATGGATCGTTGACAGGCATCGTTAGCACTTCCAATGGATACATGACACACCAGGGCTCTTCTTGACCTTACCCGGATTCTCCCGGGTACCAGTGTCCCAGTCTTTTTGTAGTCATGCATTAAACCCAGGGTTAAATGGGGTCAAAAAAGGCAACATCACGCAGCTTTGCAGGAGCCTCTGTTAAATTCTGCAAGAAGGGCTGGTTACCAGGAGGCTAGGTATCAGCCTCCTGGTGCACTTTTACATGGCAGC
Source organism: Pollicipes pollicipes (assembly GCF_011947565.3). Taxonomy (NCBI): domain Eukaryota; kingdom Metazoa; phylum Arthropoda; class Thecostraca; order Pollicipedomorpha; family Pollicipedidae; genus Pollicipes; species Pollicipes pollicipes. The sequence continues at coordinate 6,053 of NW_023596740.1, read as the reverse complement.
ATGGCAAAGTATAGGACTGACCCGTTTTAAACGTAGCTGAGGTATCGCTCGGTGGCCAGAAGGACTATTGAGCATCGCAGCAGGCCATGCATGGCCAGATGAGCCACGCATACACAGAGGGTTGTAAGGATATGTAGGGTTCCGACAGCCCTCAAAGGCCTTGAGCAGCCCATGGATTCCCTGCGCATCTGACATTGCATGGCATCTCATAGGCCAGGAGCTATTCAGTACCCAGAGCAGCCCGTCGTAGCAAAACGGTCCCTGAGTATCTAAAGGGGTTCCTGATCAGCCAGAGGGACCTGAGAGGTCAGATCGGTAGCCCGATGGAGTTTACTAAACAGCTATGATACTGCTCCAAGGTCTGTGCTGACAAAAAAAACAGCTTGTTTTGTTCTGTTTTTATTCAGCTCGATCTCACCGCCCAAACCCTGAAAGAGCCCTTACATGAAAGCACTTGGACCCACCAGACATCCCGCTTTGGATTCCCCGGACCCCGCTTGCTGTCCCCGGAACCCCAGGTCTCATCTTTTCCGGGGTCTGGGGGGTGTGTTCCCCTACCCCGGCACCCACGGAATCTCCAGCCACGCCTTGAGCAGTCAATGGATGTCCTTGACATCCGGAGAGGTTTACTTTAACCAGAGTGGCCAATCATCTGCTGGACGGGCCCCTGGGCGGTCTAAGCGGAACAGAGCAATGGGCGTGTTCTTTGACTGCTGGGCGTCCAGACGGCCACTGAACAGTCAGGGCAGCCCACGAGCAGCTAGAAGGGCTCTTGGACGGTGGAAGCGTTCAAAACTGCTCTGAACAGCTAACGAGGCTCTGAGGGTACCCTCTGTCAAGAGGGTGAGTACATTAGGGTGTCCCCTTTTTCCACGTGTTCCGAAACTGTAAGGGAGCGTGGCGCAGTTTGATGCATTTTGATAGTCCTAACCCAAAAGTTACCGAGCTGAATTTTCAAGACATTTTGGTCGCTCTTCCGCAATAAATTTTTGATACAACACGAAATTCAAGTGTTTCGGATCCTGGGCATTACGCCGTATTTATGACGCAGGTCAACGCTATAGTAGATGACAACCGAGTTCCAAGTCTTGTTTTCCATGTGACCCGCTGCGTGCTATCGTATAGTAGTTCTGCAATACTACTTACCGGTTAAGCACGGAACTTGCGCAGGCCAGATGGCGCTAGCGCCGCGCGAGCCGCGGTCGGACGAGCATCTGGTCATGGCCGGTATTGCGTCAGAGTCTGGTGATTCCGTGCTTTTCACATTGAAAGATGGAAAATGGCTGGATCTGGTTTGCACCTAAACCCGAATTCAAACACATGAACGTTTCCAAGGCTTCAATGGCTGAACATGTAACTATATGATGTATGGTATGGCAGCTATGGTTTATTTTCACACATCAATGACACGTCCATCCGTCCCTCTTATTCTCTATCTTGCTTCATCTTGCATCCTCGGGCACCCCGCTTGTCCGGGGCTGGCTGCGTGCGTCAGCCACGACTGGGCCGAGAGCTCCGTGGGGAAGGGGACCCCGACCGGGTACCAAGCGCACATGCGCTGGTTAAAGCTCGGCGGTTCGTTTCCCCAGACGCATGCAAGTCTGTCCCGCCGTTGACCATTTTCCTTTGTCTCGTAGCCCTGAAATGATAACTTCTGGTCGAAAGGGCTCCTATCCAAACAACAAGCAACAATGACGCATCCGTCCCTCTTGTCCTCTATATTGTCTCATCCTGCAAACCCCGCCACACACCGCTTGTCCGGGGCAGGCTGCATGCGTCAGCTACGAGTGAGCCGAGAGCCCCGTGGGAAGGGGAACCCCGCCCGGGTACCCAGAGCACATGCACGGGTTAGAGCTCGGCGGTTGGCCCACCAGGCGCATCCAAGATTGCCCCACCATTAGTCACTTTCATTCATCCCATGGCTCTGAAATGTTCATTTCTGGTCGAAAGGGCTCCAATCCAAAACAACAAAAACAATTAATGACACATATTTCAAGCATTATGCGTCAAGGCGAACACGACATGGCGCCACGCGAAACAGACAGTCCAGTTACCAGCGTGCTACATTGGCCCCGTTGTGTGAGTCACTGCCCGCCCACGAAGCGCTCTCTTACTTAGAGCCACACCATCTAAGTGGGCAGCACTGGTCACAAAGGCAGGCGCCTCAGTGCTCAACTTGATCACCCGCTCCGTGAACCGGGCGCGACACAGCACACCAGTCCTTAACAGTGAATGCACCAGCTGTTTCAAGTAGGGCGGTCTCACATCACCTTCCTGGGTGGCGCGCCGCACGTCCACCAGACCAATGGTGCAGGCAGGGGAGGCACAGGGAGCAAGTGCCCCCCCCCCCCCCCCGTAGGTTCCGAGGGCCCGAAGTACCCTTCAGGACTGACGATTAGTAGTTATCCTTAGCAGATGAGTCATACCTGTAGTCATCTCCCGGCACCCCCACAACAATTCTCTCCAGGTACGCCATTTGCGCGTTCCTCGCGAAGTTAAGGCGAGAGGCCCTTCAGATGCCTGCGCTGCCGCCGTAGCTACCCCGCCAGGTGGAGTGGAGTGTGCAGCACTTTCGCACGTGCTTTATCGGGATCATCGTAAGGACACACACACACGCCACGCTCTCGGGATCGGAGATGCACAGGCGTAGCAGACGGCTCTGTCGCCCACTTGTAAGGCAGCCTCACGTCTGACCTAAAGCAGTTCCAGACGGTTCTGTCGCGCACTCCTGAAGCAGCCCCACGTCTGACCTGAAGCAGCTCCAGACGGCTTTGCCGCCCACTCCAGAAGCAGCCTCATGTCTGACCTGAAGCAGCTCCAGACGGCTCTGTCGCGCACTCCTGAGGCAGCCTCACGTCTGACCTGAAGCAGCTCCAGACGGCTCTGTCGCGCACTCCTGAGGCAGCCCAGTCTGACCTGAAGCAGCTCCAGACGGCTCTGTCGCGCACTCCTGAGGCAGCCTCACGTCTGACCTGAAGCAGCTCCAGACGGCTCTGTCGCGCACTCCTGAGGCAGCCTCACGTCTGACCTGAAGCAGCTCCAGACGGCTCTGTCGCGCACTCTCTGTCGCGCACTCGTGGGGCTATTCGAGTAGTAGAGAGACCTGAGAGCGATACGCCGAGCAGAACGTGTGGTCTCTGAGCAGAGAGCTCTGAAAGTGATACCCGAGCAGAGCGATGCCGCCGGGGCCCGGAGACTCAGCAGCCAAACAGGCTGCTCGGCGCCCAGCATGGGTGCCCAGCAGCCAGAAGAGCCCTTACATGGCCAGATCAGTCCCTGAATAACTAGGACTCTGAGCCGCCAGAAGGGCTTTGAAAAGACGTAGAGCCGTAAACCTTTAATAAGGGCCTTGGGTGTCCAGAGGGCACATAAACGATCAGAAGAGCCCATTACCAGCCGAACGGGCTCTTGGGCGTAAGAGTGGTCTCTGAGCAGCCGAAGGACCTCTGAGCAGCTAACGAGCCTCCGAGTGTCCAGAGGGCCAGAGGGCCATGAGTGCACATCTAAATGGCCCTGGCAGAACGGGACGATGGACCTTGATTAGCCAGACGAGCATTCAGGTGACCAGAAGAAGCTCTCGAGCGATAAGTGGCGCCCGTTGGTGAGCGGAGGGGCCAGTGAAGCATGTGAGCAGTCAGTGGCGGGCGCCGCCGGTCAGGTATTCCTCAATAACCAATGGGCCTCCAGTGGGCAGAAGCGTTCTGAGCAGGTAGACTTACTGATTGTTGCAAGAAAACAAAGTGCTCGGGTTAACCCTGATGAACTTGTAACCGCAGTCAAGGAAGGACGTATCAGTGCATCTCATTCTGCTTGGGCAATGTGAGAAACTATTCGGAGGAGCACGGAAAAGTGCCGTTTAACGATAAGGGGTTCTGAAACACGGTCATTCAATCAGCTCGATGCTGAAATGCTGGCCATGAAAAACGTTTTCCCAATGTTCGAAGGTCCACCAAATGACGAACAGTCCTGACAACTGGCTGAAGCCTTGTCCAGCTTGTTTTGCTGATCAGTCGCTTTCGATTATGGACCGCCAATCCCATGGAAACGGCCGCCTTAATTTGGTGAAAGGCGATTGTCAAGAGCCGTGTTCAGACATTTTCGTCCATTCGGTACATGCTGTATTACGGTACTTTGTGCCTTGTGTGTATCTGTATCTGTATCTGTGTGTACTTTGTGCCTTGTGTGTATCTGCACCTGTATATGTGTGTACTTTGTGCCTTGTGTACATATTTTACTTGGTGCGTTTAGTAAAAGTCATGTTCACCATGCTGACATCGAGTCGATCTCGTCGCATGTTTTGTCCAATGTAATATTTTGCCGCTTCTGAAAGTCCGTAGAACCCCACATGCTGGCCACAAAAGTCCACGAAAAGCCTGTCAGCCCGCGGCTTGTGGAGATCAGGCTGCAAAAGGCCTCAAGGTTGAGACAACTTGCACTGGGGACTTTTGGGTCAGCAGAATTGCAATTGCTTTGAGTAGGGGAGCATGCACCGGTAACAAGGAAGGGAGGTCTTATTTTCAGAACATGCAACGGTCAATAGTGCGAGCAAGTGGTGGCGTGCAGGACCAACTGCTGTTTAAATGCATCATGAAGAGGCTGTAATGTTTCATTTCGTACCATAATGGTGTCACTTTACGCGCTGTTTTATACTTGTTTGCACACGGCGAGGCGGCTGTTTCAGTGCAGGTTTGATGGTATACTCGATGTGGTTAATGGGTGACGCGTAACGTCAAACGCGAATGCAGATGTTACTATTCTCTGATAAAAAAGCAACGCGAACTTTCAGTTCTAGGAGGAAGTGTCGAAACCCGACATACTTTCAGTTTTGAGGAGAGTTACGTTAGTTTTGTCATGGCCCTCCCTAGTCCTTGCCTTCCCCGGCAAGGTCCGTGACGTCGCTCGTGGAGGAAAGGCCGGAGATAGATGTGGTTAGTGCTGCTGAACTGAGCCGTTCTGTAAGGACGGATCCGACCTCCCCAACGGCCCTCTATTTCAGCGCCGATCCCTGGCATAGCTGTCCGCATGGCGTCAGCTAATATCTCAAGCGGCTGACACCGTCACAGCGCCCCTGCCACCCAGTCAGGAGATTCTCAGAAGCACGCCTTGCGTGATGTCTGGCACCATGGCTAATTCAAATGCACCGCGAGGGTCAAACGGTTTGACATTCGCCCTGCAGTCGAGCAAAGCGCTTCACAAAAGAGTCGAGAGAGTCTTACTCGACGGACTGGTCCCATCTTTAGGGCGCTCAACCCCGCCTGAAGGCGGATAACGCTCTAAGTATGGAGCAGTCGTCGCTTTTCCTTTAAACAGTTCGGCTATCCACCAGCGGTACCCCAACATGTGCTTGCCGGCACCGCGCTGTAAGGTCGATGAATGGCCGGCGACACACGCGCTGATCGATTGGCGCCCTAGGGCGCATGCGCGTTTGGCTGCACCACCGGCCGATACGGCGGCCGCGACCGCTGCTCGGCCGCCGCCAGCTGACGGCCGGCGCAGGGGTGGGCCAGTGACCCGAGGCTGGGGATTCGACACCTGCGAGGCCCCGCCGTGGTCTGCAGCGCCCACGCCGCCGCCTCACGTACCCAGCGACTCGTCGTGAGGCTGGCCCGGCTTCTGCCGGCTCACAGTGACGCGCTGGAGGATGTGACGGCGCCGCGACCATGGCAAGAGCTGGTAAGTTATTCCGCTCGGTGGACCCGGTCATCTCCCGCAAACAGAACCAACAAGCAATGATGGTGATCTGTTGTTAAATTATCTGTAGCCTTACCCGAAGTTCTGTAACTCCTGTCCCACTTACTTGCCTTCTCACAGGTCCGGGGATAGGGGAGAAGGTTCCTAATCATCTGGGGGCGGGAGGTCTGCGGTCAAAGTCAACCAGCTTGGCTCCAGCTTCCCTACCCCAATGTTAAGAATGGAATGGGCTGAAATCCCTAGAAAACCACATTTGATGGTTATTTTGGGAGAGGTTGTGTCGGTTTTCACTGTTCAGCCCCAACTGATTTGCGAAGAAGCTTCGTCTGTCCCACGATGACACGTGTCATGTGTACTGTACC
>NW_023596739.1:0-27477 GCF_011947565.3 Pollicipes pollicipes | reverse complement strand
ATGACTCATTGCTCTGCCACACATTTTATCAGCTGTACCTGGGATATTGTGATATCCTTGGATTTGCATGCATTCGATTTTAATTGCCAGTTTTGTTTTTTGTTTCCTATTTTTCAGTAACTAGTCCCAATCTTTAAGCTGGATGTATTTTGGGATCAGAGCTAAAGCTTAGCTGTGCTCATTGTGAAAGCCCTGACCCATACCAGCCGATCGTGTGATTTCCGGCACTACGACAGAATTTGGTGACGAAGCTTGAACGCGCCTCAATGCTCTCCTGCCCTCTGACGTCAACTGGCCTCTAGCGTGGCTGCTGCCATCGGCCGCAGGTCATATATGTCAACGGCAAATAGCTAGCGCCTAAAGCGGCTTGAACCAACCCCGCCACGGATGGGTGGATTGGAGGCGAGGCGATCCAACGAACTGAGATATCGGGACAGGCCTCGCCTGACCTTGTCCTCTTTTGATCATAAGTTCCATCTCGTAAACATCGAGTGATGGACCACATTATCAGTTTTACAGGCATGTAACACGGACACACCAGATGAGGAAGATACTCCCAACAGCTGTTTCTATCCGCGATAACCGAGGTTGCTCTACAGCATGTTTCATCCCGTCGGGAACTGCGAGCGGGCAGGCGAGAAGACTGAAGAGGTGCATTTGGATTTCGTACGCGACATAGCGTGACGTGACTTGACGTGAGGCAATCGGGACCTGACTAGACCTGCCGTGACCTGACGTGATCTGACCTGCCGGCGCGGACCCAGTCAGGTGGCGGCGGTAGAAAATGCGTTCCAGTTGGCCTGTCTGAGAGCACCGTGTGGGGCGAGTTTCACGGACAGGACCTGGCGACCTGTCCGCATACCGGAAGGACAGAGTGGACTGCATGTCGGCGGCGGGGACGTGTGGGCCTGTAGCTTACGTGGGGGGGGGGGGGCAAAAAACCGCCAGTCCGAAGGGAGCCGGGACCCGATTAAAGGGAGACTCACATGTGTGATCCCGTGAAGGACCTTCTGTCCAGGAGTCTGGAGATCGGGCGGCGCCCGTCCGGAGAGCAGCGTCGTCACGCCTGTCCGTCCGCCGCTGCCGCCCCGACGTCAGGCACTGGCGCCGCGCCTGCCGCGGCAGGCAGCGCGAGCGCCCGCAGGCCGGTCATGATCAAGGTCACGTCAAGGTCACCGTGGCTGGGGTGCGGGGTGAGGTCGCCTCGAGACCGGTCAGCGTGTCGACAGGGTCGATGGGCTGAGCGTCGCTACAGGACAGCACAGCTGACCATGATGCAGGTCCGATCGGTCCGGTCGGGGTGGTGGCAGTGGTGCTGGTCCCGCAGCCGTTACGAGCAAGTAAGTCAATACCAGGAGCACGAGATGGCTGGCGAGATCGCGGCGCATCTTAGTCGCGGCAGTAGTAGCACTGTTTCATCGACCGTCGTCTCAGACTGGCCACGGAATCCACGACATGATTGTGTCACGCAGATGATCACTCTCACAGAAGTCACCGACAAGCACGCGGGACGAAACAAACTGCGTTGAGGCGGGGAGGAGCGGAGGTTAGCCGACGGGGAGGGGGGAGGGGGGGGGAGGCGGGCAACACTTTACAACTTATGACCGCAGTTTTAAACAGTTCCAAGAAATGACAACTCAAACTGTTAAAAGCTTTGCTCAATAGCTCACTGGACATTTGCAAGCGATACCTTCGTTTGAGCTTGATTTTTCTGCGGCAATGCAAATTGCACAAAACGTTAGTTCTCCCATTCAATCAAAGTGGCAAACATAAGCATTCCTGACAGTAGAAAAGCTGCGCGTCACAGATCAAAATCACTGGCCCAAATTTCAACGACCCGCGATAGCAACGACACGAGACCAACACATTTTGACAGGTGAGAGAAAGGACGATCATACATGCAAGAGTCAGGGCCTATGTACGCAACCGAATACGACCTCTGAAGTGTACATCGTTTCGCTCGTTTTTCCTGAACAAGGCAGGTTTTTCATGCTTTACCATTTAAAAAAATGTAATTTGTTGGTCAGGTCCTGCTCATATGTCAGTTTGCCTCTCCAATCTCGACAAAGAACAAAATTAAGTCAGCTGCCTCTCCCAATCTCAGATACGTGGATGCCTTCCTAATGTCGTGTATCGGCAACCAGGGCCAGCGAACGACTTTTACCCAACTGCACGGTGCACGCGAGCGTGCCGTCCACAATCTCCCAACCGATCCGAAGGCCGACCGGCCCACGGGCGCACCACTGACCGGGAAGCAACCAATGCAACCTTTTCTGTTTCCAGTCCGCGCACTACACACCCATCAGCACCGGGCACCGAACCCACATTTAGCGCAGGGTAACCTGCTGGTTACGAACCGCCCCGCTGACGATTCGTTCGGAGGCGTTTTTTTCACCGAAACCACTCTGGCGGGGTGATAACCGAGGCGGCCCGGCCCAGCCGCGGTGTCGCAGCCGTTGCAAACGGCCTCGCTGGCGCCGGCTGCTCAGCTGGCGTCGGGCCACTGGCGCCGGCTGCTCAGCTGGCGTCGGGCCGCTGGCGCCGGCTGCTCAGCTGGCGTCGGGCCGCTGGCGCCGGCTGCTCAGCTGGCGTCGGGCCCCTGGCGCCGGCTGCTCAGCTGGCGTCGGGCCGCTGGCGCCGGCTGCTCAGCTGGCGTCGCGCCTCCGTCCAGTGACACGTCTGACTCCATGGTGACGCGGTGGAACTGCCACGCGCCGGTCGAAAGAGAGGCCCGGACTCAGCGGGAGGCGGTGTGTTGCTCGCCGTGCGTTCAGCGGTCGCTTCTGACTGAGGTGAGCTCCGGCAGGACACCATGGCCGACAGCAGCGTTAGGACACCAGCGCCGACAGCTGCTGTCGACAGCTGCTGTTAGGACACCATCACCGACAGCAGCGTCGGGACACCATCGCCGACAGCAGCGCTAGGACACCAGCGCCGACAGTGGCGTCAGGACACCAGAGCCGACAGCAGCGTCAGGACACCAGCGCCGACAGCGGCGTCAGGACATCAGCGTCGACAGCTGCTGTCGACAGCTGCTGTTAGGACACCATCGCCGATAGCAGCGTCAGGACACCAGCACCGACAGCAGCATCAGGACACCGGAGCCGACGGCAGCGCCGTGACACCAGTGCCGACAATAGCGCCAGGACACTAGCGCCCTGACGGACTCGGCTTTGGTCGCCACGACCATCAGCGCCTGCTGAGCCAGAGATTGGGCGTAAGCGCACTCTCAAGCCAGTCGGGTGCCTTAATCTGCAGCGACCAGGGGTGCAGCCTGAAAAGCTGCTCGGTGCAGGCTTCTCGGCGATCGTGGTTCGCTCCATTATCTGACTGGCCTTGTGGAACCTTTTTTGGCCAGGTTCAGCGTGATATGTGCCGCAGCTGCTCTTGAGCATGTAAGGCTGGGCTCTGCAAGGACGACCCTGTGGCTGCGCGCACGAATCAGGACAGTGTCATGGCCGCCTGCTCGACGGGGCTCAGCCCCGCGCCCGGCGCTGCTAAGTATCAATCCAGAAATGGGTGATTTGCGTGCAAAAGGACAACTCATGTAAAGCTGTAGGCAATCCTGCGCACCCTTGCATGACAAACTCCGCTGAGCTGACCAGTCTGCGCGGACTGCCAACAAACTTGGAACACATTCGAGAATGGCGGGTAAGAGGTGAACTTTGCATGGAATCCTTGCATATTGGTTGGCCTTATGTTTCAACTAAAGTAATTGTAATGTACATATATATATATATATATATATATATATATATATATATATATATATATACACATCAGAGTGCAAAAAGCTAACCATGGTAGCTTTTATAAGCAGACCCAGAGAAAGGGAAGGAAGGGGTTGGGCATGGAATCATGCAACACCCAACACCATAGCTGTCTTCGAAATTAACCCGAATACACATTCAGTCCACCAGCTGAACTAACCGTACGGGCAGATCAACAGAGATATTTGCCAACCTAATGGAGGAAAGATGGTTCCGGCCGTCTCCCAGACACCTCTCACCCCTGTGTCCCTGGCATGGACCACCGCCCGACATTTCTCACACCAGATGCCATGAATGACGCTGCACGCCGAGACCCAGACAGGTCTCAGCGCCATGAATGACGCTGCACGCCGAGACTCAGACAGGTCTCAGCGCCATGAATGACGCTGCACGCCGAGACCCAGACAGGTCTTATCACCATGACTGATCACGCCCTTTATGCCATGGACAACCGTGAAATTCTAATTTTGATGATTCTCGATGTTTCCAGATGTTTTGACATTGTACCTCACCAGAAATTTCTCCAAAAGCTAAATTTGTACCGTTTTGGCACAGACTGCTTTGCGGGCTAACTGGCGGGACTCGTGCAGCAGGTACCAGTGCGCATTCCTGATCCAACAGCCATGATTTTCTATGTCTGAAATGGTCTACAGCTGATGAGGTAAATTGCATTGCATTACAAAAAACCATCTTGAGTTAAGACACTTACACAAGGGTATGGTTTTCTATTCGGTTGGGAGGCTTCATCACTCCATCTTGGGCTTCAGCCTCCTCCCCCAACTTGGGGAAAAAGTGGGCCAAATCGGGGAAGAGACTTGTTTGTTGGAATGTTTTCGTGGCAGGTCGACTTATTTCTCACTGTTCGGCCCTTTCCCAACCCATTTTGAGAAACTACGCCTCTGCTTTTGCCATTACCCGAGAGCGCCACCTTTCGATCCAAAGATGGGACCCGGCCTATGCCACTCTCTCGCGGCCAAAGAGCTGATAAATGGCTTATTCCAACTGGCTGAGCGCGGCGGGCTTCATTCCCTCCCGTCCCCCTTAGCACTTTCTGAGCACACCCGACCAGAGGCTCTCGATGTGTTTTGAAACCCTGTGAAAGAAGGGAAGAGATTGTTATAGCCTGCTTCGCAGCTATCCATTTTACGTTTATCCATTTTGTTTTTTATTTAACATTCCGTTTTTGAATTTCATCTTATCTGACTCTCATTCATGTGGCTTTTCGTCAGTTTGAATTTTGTCTTTTGATTTTCACCTTTTTGACATTTATCGCTTCAGACTTTTTAACTGCTTGATTATTATTACTTGACTTCTATCATTTTGACCTTTGGCTAATTTGCCCTTTATTCTTTTCAATATTTACCTTTTTGCATTTGACTTTTATTCCATTTTCCTTTTGCCATTTAACTTTTTTTTGACCCGTAACTCGCATCTTTGGGTCCGTAGTGGATGACGCCACTGACGTCAACGCGTGCCTGCGGCACTTCACGCCTGCGTTGAACGCTGTGATAAACTGCCACCGCCTAGTTAGAAGAACGCGCGTCTCCAAACCGCAGTATCCCTGGCTGACCGACGACCCGGCCCGCGGGAGCTCACGTCCGAGCGAGACAGGGTGCGCAGTACCTGGCCACGTCCTCGCACATCGGAGAGCAGGTCCGACTTTACACGACTTCGCAATCAGGTTAAGAGCCGCCTTATTGCAGCAGGGTGCGAGTCCCTTTGCGGTGAGATAGTGCACGGTGGCCGCCGCAGCTTCTGACTTCCCTTCAAGGGGTTTGCCATGGCAGGTTCGTCGCCGATCGAGGCCGCGTCTGCGGTGAGCCCCGAGGAGGCCGAGGTGACGGCGAGCAAGCTCAGCCGCCACTTCGCTGCCGTGGGCCCCGCATCGCAGCCGACCTGCGAAGCGCAGCAAATGCCAGCGCCAAGAAACCCGGACCGCCCACCGTCTGCGCCGCTGGCTTCTCGTTCCGACCTGCGACGCTACCAGAGTTGTCACGGTGTGCTCAGCGTACCAGAACATCGCAGGCGGTGGGCCTGGATGAGGTCTCACCCCAGGCTGCGCGGGAATGTTTTTCAGTGGTCGGTCTTTATCTTTTAAGCGCATCAACTTGTCTCTCGTGACCAAACTTTCCCCAGATAGCTGGGAGGCGACATGTGTTGTACCAGCTCCGACGTCAAGTCATCGGGCTTCTCAGCGTGCTCTCTAAGATCTTAGAAAAGCTGGCTTACACACGGCTGACGGAATAGTTTAACGCGACGGCGCTGCTGCACCCATCTCAGCATTCCCATAGGTCGCGTCACTCGACCGAGGATGCCGTGCTCGCCGCAGTCGAACGCGTGGTCACCAACACCGACGACCGTCTTGTATCGTCGGAAAGGACGATCGATTTGTCGAAGAGATTTGATAGCGCTGAAGACGACTTCCTCCTCACCAAACTATCTTGGCATGGCCTTGCCGATGTGGAACGGATTAGGAGCCATAGGAGCCATGATTAGAAGCCCTAAGAGTGGTCGAGGGCAGGCGGTGCGTGGAGGGCGGCTCACTCCTCCCATGCCATGCGGTGTACCCCAGGGCTCGATCATCGGTTCAGCTTTATTTTCATTTTTTGTTTGCCAACGATCTATTTGGACGCTTGACTCATGGCCACCATATCTCCTACGCGGACGACACCATGCCGTGGACTGCGCACCCCCTGACGGACCGGGTTTCGCCGACATCGAAACCAGACGAAAACTTACCATGCGCGAGCTTCAGAACTGCTTCAGGGCCGATTGTCTCCAATTGAACGAAACACAAATTATTTTATGTTCGTTGGGTCAAATCAAAATTTAAAAAGTCAGCTGATTTTCACTTTAAAGTACACGGTTTGACCAGGCATGCCTCAATTAGCACCAAAATTAGCACCAAAATTAGCACCAATTAGCACCAAAATTATGGGCGTCATAGTTGACCCCGGTCTGTCATGACCCCGGTAGTTGACCCCGGTCTGTCATGGGGTGCCCATGTCTCGAGCGTCGCGAAAAAATGCAATGGCATCCTCGTTTCTCTACAAATTCCGTAATTACTGTACTTCAGATATTTTCAAAATCATTATCCAGACGTGCGTATTCACTCATATCATGTACTGCCTGAGCGTGTGGGGTAGGGCGAACAAGAGTCAGCCGCACAAAATTTAAAAAGTGGTCAACTTTGTTGCAAGAGTAATAACCGGCTCTAAAAAACACCACCACTTAACTCCGGCTCTAAATTCCATTGGATGGCCAAGCATCAAGGTGATGGTGACGCACCGCGACGTGATAAAAGTGTTTGAGGCCTTGAAGGAGGTAGGCGCGCCTCACGCTTTTTGTCCCACGCGCCGCTGTTTCGAGTCGTGAAACGCGCACCTCGGTCAGAGGTAGTCTACACCTGCGCAAACATCAACCGGCCACCACGCAGAGGGCGTTTTCGTATCGTGCCGCAGCGACCTGGAACCGCCTGCCGTCGTGCGTGCGCCATGCCCTAACGCTGAACGCGTTTTAGACAGCCGTACTTGATGTGATTTTAACCACTGAAAATTGGTCTCATCCGCCCCATAGTGCGTCCACTGAGTCCTGTTTTACCCTATGGCGACTGTTCGTATAATTTTTGCATACCCTTTGCGTGTCTTTTCATAATGCAGCTATTTGACCTGAAACCGTAATAGGCACAATGTGGATGGCTTCCAATATACTGCTACTGCTATTGCTGCTGCTGCTGCTGCTGCTGCTGCTGCTGCTGCTGCTACTGCTACTTCTACTGACACTGCTACTTCTACTACTACTGCTTCTGCTGCTGCTGCTGCTGCTGCTACTCTAGTGAGTAATGCAGGGACGGCGACAAGCCTGGCGCTCTAACTACACCCTCATCTGAAAAACAGACACGCATTGGCACCCCGACTTCGGAACGCACGAGCACTCCCATCGCTCTTGGCCACGCCCGCCGCACGCTTCCTGCATGCGCACTGAAACTAGCATTGTGTACGCTCTAGTTCTATCGATCGTTCGTTGCTGCATGAGCGTGTACGGTTCGTGTGACGTAACACAAATTACTCGCGCACAGAAAATTGCCAACTTTTGTAGGCAAATACTCAATGGGCCAGACGCTGCGATCACATCTCAGATGTTATCGAGCAGCTTGGTTGGCTGCGAGCAGCTAACTCAGTCTAGTACCGTTTATTGATTTGGCTGCGGAGCAGCGACTTTCCATTTCCAGGGGGTGAAAAGTTGCATCTCTGTGAAGCACTTGGAATAGAACGCGATTCACGGATACATATGTCTTAGTAGCTCAACACGTTAAGTCACGGGTGTCGATTCGTATTCTTTTGTGAGGGCCCCAGAAAAGGCCCAGAAATGACGCGTACGTCCAGTGCCTGCTGCCTGGATCCAGCCCTGCATGACTTCTATACTGCTTAGATTAAATACTGTTATAAACTATACAAAGATTAAAAACATATATGTCCGCCCCGGTGGCTCAGTTGGTTAGAGCGCCTGCATTCCTATCCATCCATCCATGGCATGGTGGGTTCGAGTCGCTTTAGGGCGCTCGCTATTTGCCCTTGGCAGGTATGACTTGCGGCCGGCGACAACGGTCGCGCTAAAGGTCAGTTGACGTCAGAGGGCAGGACGGACCGTGCTGAGCATTGCGGCACGTTAAGCTTTCGCCACTGAATTCTGTCGTTGCCTGGGATTGCGCGATCGGATGCTGGGGGTCATGGCTCACACAACAAGCACTGCTTAGCATGAGTGCTGATCCCAGAAATCCATACATTCGAAGGGTTTTGCTCAAATTTATATTAAAAATATATACTGTGTTTAATCAAAATGAAATTGACTAAATCCGGTGAAAATAATTGAGGAGGGGGGGGGGGGGTTAGGTTGTCGGACCTTTGGTTTGGCCTTCCATTAATTTATAAAACTTGGCATCCCTGGTTTATGTCACGATCAATGAGAACAGATATCGTGCATCAAACGTGGGAGGAGCAAAACGACGTCTTCACGTAGAATAACAGCTACAGACGGGAGCCTTTCAAGGAAGCTTTGAGTGTACTGCCATGGTGTGCTTAGATAAAGAAATCACAGTGGACTTGCACGACCTTCTCAACAAACATGTGTACAACTGGGATGCGTATTGAAGAAAAGTTTTCAGCTCCTGGTTTTTCGGCAGAACAGATTCAAAGTTCTTCTGTTGTGTTAATGAACTTCAATGTACCATGAGACATTGGTCAAACTACGTTGTAGTGCTAAATATCGATTACATTGATGGTATTGCATATTTCAAGCTGTGCTCATCGGGAGTGTACGCTGCCACCAGAAGCTACGCAATTTATCCTCCATTTTTCATGCATTTCATCCTTTTCATTCGTTTTCATCTTCAAGTTTTAGTTGACACTTACTTTGACTTCCACTCATTTAATCCTGCCCTTCATTCATTTTCATTCATCGCCCTCCATTCCTCATTCATTCACATCAGTGTGTTTAGCTGTTGTCATCCTCAATAGTGCACCTTCACACACTTTTCACTTTCAAGCTGGAAAACAACCCTCAATATATGTTGATGTGTCGCTCAACATAATATTTGTGGTACAACCAGGTGGACGATCGGGAGCACGTGGTTGTTGGCTTTGTTGTTGTATGTTGAGATAATGTAGAACTGAGGAGAGCGTGAGGGTCGGCGTTATCAATGCAGGTAGTAACAACCAATTAGAGTTGAGAGGGGAAGAGGTAATGTACGGCATAGGGTCGTATATTTACCAAAAATTGAATGCGTATGCTAACAGTTCATTTGGAAGACGGCTTTTAAAACTATTACGTCTGTTAATACATTCGCATACAATCAAAGCCAAATTTCCGCAGATGTGGGCGGACAGCTGCCCCTTCTGCTCCCAAATCTACCGCTTCTCGTCACCAGCGTTACTGCCCACGCCTTATTTGACGCGTCGGCAAAACAACACGCCATCGCCAAGGTTGAGCAGGCTGGCGTGGACTCGTGGGTCTGAGGAGGCCCGTTTGTTCATCTCGTGGATGGTGCGCGTGTTCTCGTCCATGGCGTCCTCATCCCCCAGCACCCTGGCGCCTCTGAGGGCGTTGTCGGCGACCAGGATGCCGCCAACGCGCAGCAGTTGCAGCGTTAACTCGTAGTAGTTGAGGTAGTTGGTCTTGTCGGCGTCGATGAAGGCATAGTCGAAGGTGCCAGCCTCGCCTCCGTTGATCAGAGCCTGCCCGGGAACGGGTGACAGACCGGAACGGGACACAGGGGCCGCCCGCCGGGCTCGGCAGCCATGCGCCAGCCGCTTCTGAGACGATGCAGAACAGTTGAGCATCTCGTGTCACTAACGTGTCAATCGGTATGGCGGTCAGCTACGTCGACAAGAGCGAGAAGAGCACCGAGTGTTAGGAGAGAGTGGACTGGTCCACTCTGCCGTGGACCAGTCCACTCTTAGTCCACTCTTTTATTAAAATCAGAGTAAAATATGAGCCCGAGGCAACCTGAAGCTCCACTGATCGATATGCTGTTAGCGGAAAGTTTGCGCACAGTGAGCAAATCAAACGTACTGGCTAGTGTCTGCATGCTTAAATCTTGTGATTGTGTCGCGTCGTGTTGCGATGTTCAAACTCAGTTATTTACATCATTCTTATCTGAACTTGCTATAACTTTGATATCACGAAAACAATGATTCGTTACGCCCAGATCCCGAGCAAAAGTCGCGACACTACCTGTCTAGATTACCTAGAAAGTGACAGACGCAACGTTTATACCTATGTTTAGTGGCGCAGCCCGGATTTTCTTCAGTGTGGTGTCCGAGGCTCAGTCAGCATGCATCACGCCGACTCTTAACTCTGTATCGGGAGCCCTCTAGGGTAAAAAACGAAAAAATCCACGTCTAAGGCACGGCCTCCCTTGGCTGCGCCCCTGCCTGCGTTGGCCCATCGTCCTCAGCCTGTCACGTGTGGTGAGGCGCCATGTACGCGGTAAAGCTTGGTACCCCAGCTGGGTGTCGGCAGGGACTTTTGCGCGATTCAACGTCTCGACTGGAGCGTGACCCGGCCATGACACAGGTAGGCGGCCTCATATTGGCTTCGGTGTTGAAAGTTATTTGTGGGGTTGCCTTACAGCAGGCGATATGGGTGCATGGTAAGCACTAAAACGTCTATGTTGCGGCACCTTCAGGAGTGCTGTATGAAGTCTGAATTCGTACCTGAAGAGTTTCGGTGGCTGGGGCGATCCTCAGGTCGATTTTGTTCTCCACACCGGCCTCTCGCCATACTGGACGACCATATTTGTTCAACCATTTGTCTGTGACGTCACAGGCAGTAACTTTGCCGTCAGGTGGCAGGACGAGAGCGGTGGCCAGAGCGCTGCGAAAGACGGTCACACTGTTGTGTCCGCATTAAGTAAATAAGCATAGCTGCGATAGGAAGCTCGCTCACCCAATTTACACCAGACCAAAATGTAGATCGGAATATACCGCCAGAGCGCTGCGAAAGACGATCACACCGTTATGTTCACACAAAAGTAAGTCGACGCATCTACAAAAGAATCCTTCCATAGTACATCCACGGCAAGGTGAAGGTTAAACAATTTAAGTCACCGCATGGTGAATTGCTTTGTTTAACCTATGGCTACCTTACACTCGCTGGCACGCAAAGTACACCATAAATCCCCTCCCCCCGCCCCCGCCCCCCGCAAGCGTTGCTACAAGGTTGGACGCACAGGGGTTCAGCCAATGACCTGCGTAGTTTATGCAGTTCTTGGCCATACAGTGTTACAGGGAGGCCTCCGTACTTTCCTCACCCGTTTGCGATGCCGATGGTTGCATCCTACTGCAACCCATCCAAGTTTTGGAGAATGCGGGCTCCATTTTTAGCCCAGGTATGTTTGCCTGAAAATGGTCGTTTTACTTCTAGATGATTTCGGAAGTCAAAGCATCCGAATATTTACCAGCACATAAACTAGCGCCCGTGGAAGAGTCCTGTGTTTTGAAGGTCATTCTGCATAATCACATTAATGACCAAGTGCCTGGGAACTATACGTAATGCAAAAGCTGCAGGCGATTTCGGACTTTCAAGCATTTTGATATTCACCAGCGTATAAACTAGCGTCAGTTAAAACCTCCTGAACCTTCAAGGTCACGCTTCTAGGCCAAACTGAAGGTCAAATGAACGTTCCACGCACACACACACACACACACACACACACACACACACACACACACACACACCTGTTTGTAAGCCCTCCCAAGTGGGGACCGCGCTGGACTACTACAGAGTGGGGACCACTTACACACCTCTTTAAACATGAGCTAGCGTTACGAAATTAACATCTTAGTGCTGCTGAAAACCCGAAGAGTGCGATGGTAAGCATTTCGTAGGTCTAGCGATAAGGGATCAATATCCGTAGGATGCTGCGAAGCGGGGACCAGCTAATATGACGTCAAAGGTGCGTCATACGCCTTACACTTAGCAAGCTAGGGACCGGTCTCCGCATTGTAATGTGTATCTAAATTGCCCTCATTCATGACATGGAAAGGAAGGGAATTTGGGTGATAACGTCACTTCGGTCACGTTGGCGAACCAACTGACATGGAAATGGAACATGGGTGCTGATGCCTTGCCTGCACATCCTTTGTTTTGGAAGGAGCCGTGATATTTATGTCGATCTGTGCTATATCATGTCATATTTGTATTACATTGTATTATATTGTTATATCTGCATTATATTGCAGTATATACTGCTATATTTGTAGCTTATTGTAATGTTATGTGATGTTCCCATTATGTTGCATTATATTGTTATATTTGATTATATTGTATTATATTATGTTATATTTGACGCATGGCAAGAGCTACACGCAATTTTTCGGTTTGCAACAGATGATTTTCACTTCTTATGCCTACTTTTATGCTACATGTTATGCCTTGTTCATTACAGTCCAAATTATGTCTCTTCGTCTGCGTTCGAAACTTTTTCCAACAAGTTGACGCCAAAACTTTGTCAAGACAGGACGCATAACATTGTGTGCGAATTAAAAGTTGCCAAACTATGTGGTATTACATCACATTAAGGCGGTTGATTTCAAAGTATGAATAATGCGTAAAATGAGAACAGTACAAAAATCTGAACCTCCATGCATTTTTCAACATTCCGAGTTCTTCCGCTGTCTTTTCATTATCCCTGTCTTCGGTACCTGGCCGGTACCTGTCTGACCAGCCCACGGCATAGATGAAGAACAATCACAATAACAAATCACTGCCTTGGTTAGTCAGGCGACGTCATATGACCTCAGCAGGTGAGTGCGTCGTAAAGCCCCAATGATGACGACAACCACGATCAATCGATAGTCCTGATCGACGACGATCGACGAGTCCAGATCGACGACGATCTGGGGCAGGTCAGGTCAGTCAGCTATGCAGGTCACAAAATCGGTTTCAAACTTCTTGACATAGGTCACTACTGCAATCTGTGAGGCAATGTTGAGGTCTCCCGACGCGGACTTTCTGCTATTCGTTTTAAGTTTTTGTGTTATTTCCATGTGGGGAGGGCAGCATGAGACAGCAAATCCATCAGTTCCGATCACAGTCCACCACAAACACACTCTTGTGCAAAAGGTTTCTTAGTTTGTTTGCGAACGGATCAAACAACCACACCGCAAAGCAGGGGTTGCAACATAACACAACAGAGGATCTAACGTCCGGAGCCTCTCGAGCTTGCAGGTAAAAGAACATTGCCACCGCAAGGCTGCGATTGCACACAACGCAGCAGGGGATCTAGATATGGAGCATTCCAAGCTTTCAGCTGAAACTACATTTCCATGGTACACTTGTGCTTCTGGATCACATTGTATGTACAGAACTTAACATCCTTCCAGGAACGCCGGCACAGTGCAGACTTCTCCTTCAGTGCCGCTAGGCAGTCTGCCATTCCTGAGCACTTCAGAGAACCGATAAATGGCTTCATGCGCCTCTGCATAGCCTTCTTTTCTCTTTCAGTCCACAGCACGCCCCTCCTTTTGGCTTTGGGCCTTCTTTCATTAATCCTTGGCCCCCTGGGTGGTCCGTTTTCTGCTTCAGCTTGGGGATCGGAAGCCATCTCTTTAGCGTTCTTCACCCCCATCTCCACTCCCATGTCGTCAGGGGCAATAATGCTAGCGCTGTCGTTTATGTCGACACTGGGAGCGGAACCACCTTCGACGACATCGTAACTGCTGGGATCAGGTCATCCAGGGTCTTCCCTGCGAATCCGCCGATCCCTTTGGCCATCGCGAGTAGTATTTTACTCACTTTGGCAGCATGCACCGTCTTTTCGGGAAGTCTATAGAACTGCCTGTGGACACGTATGTCATGGCCCATAAAGCGGGCCACGATATCCATTTCAATCTCGCTCAGTTGCAGCAGCTGCAGCATAGTAGCCACATGCTTTCTGTACTTCGTGACTGTGATGTTGTTGACACGTGCCCTCCGCGCGAATGTCCGCGCGCAGTCGCTGCCTCTGAGCGTGCTCGCAACTGGGGCTGCGCTGTTGAAGAAAATGTGTGGACAGTCGAGAGGGATCCCAACGTCTTTCCTCGCTGCGATCAGCTGATCAAGCGCCCCTCGCATTGTGGCTGTCAGCATGATGGGCACATCGCCTCCTTTTTTGCTCCGAACCACTATATCTCCCAGCGAATGGCACAGCTCTCGCTCTAAGGGAGACAGGTGCTGCAGGACATCTTCATTGAGAGTTTGGTCCCCTTCAGTGTATGATCTGACCGTAGGCCTTGACGCTTCTCCCGGCCTTCGCCGGTTAAACAAAATGATGGATGCCAACGCAGTCTACGACAATTTAACATAGTTCTTGATAGAGCGTTCCTCTTCCAACAGCCGCTGAGCCTGCACCAACTCATCCCGCACCTCCTTCGTTACACTCTGAACATCCGCATTGAGGGGAAGGTCGACGGGCTTATTCCACTTCCTTTCCTAGAGAGTGGTAAGCGCACGAGAAGACACGTGTAGCTTCCAATCTCGTTGGTAGAGCAGGAGGAAATCGTCCGCAGCCGTCCTCGGGGTGGCGTCTTCGTTGGTGATCCCGCGCGTTTTCAGTATGCGCGCGCATTCGCTGAGGCCATAACCAAGCTTGAGAGCAAGCGATAGGCTATGATATTTGCCCTCCTTCACACCGGCCATGTTCTTGACCGCGCCTACCACTTCCATGAACTTCGCGGGGTGAATAAACATATCTAGACCTGATCCTGGGCTTGATACATTCAGCTCCAGCAGCAGTCGTCCTAGCTGCCGCATTTTTTCTCTGATGTGTGCATGTTAGTGGCGCTCGTGGCCCAATCTTGTGTATAGACGGGCCCCGAACTCCATGATAAAGGCATCATGCCTGCAAGTGGACGAAATACTATCGTCCCGCATCTTCGCAATCAGGTTTTCTAAACCAGCCGCGGCATCTCTGTGGCACGGCAGCAAGGATCTTGCCTGGGACTGGACTCGGCCCCCAGAGGCAGTTTTCCCATGGGCGTGGCACCGATGCCGAAAGAGACCGCGTCTAGAAAAGACACCGTGAAATTTCCCACATGGCAGCATATCTTTCACGTTGACATTCATATCTTGGGGTGGACGCCTCCCGGGGACGATCGTTCCTCGCCCATCTCGGAAAACAGCAGTTATGTTTGAAGTTGCCTTTATGAATGATACCTTCCAGAGTGATTCTCCTCTCCCTTGATCCTTTTGGAAAGGCGAGCGCGTCAAGTACGTCGGGTTCTCGTTTATGCTTCCGGAAAAGATGGCGTGCAAATTTTGTGTGCAGGGTATCACAATAGGGGCAAACGTTCCGCTTTAGGGATGGCTTTCTTGCTTTAGGAGATTTTTCAACAGAGACACTGTGTTCGCCGGAAGCCCTACTGCTGTTCTTGGCTACCTGGGCCTCATCCTGGTCCTCGTCCTCGTTCTCGTCTTTGACTTCCTCCATATCCTGGTTCTCGTCCATATCCTTGGACTTGCCCTTGTCCTCGTCCTCGTCCATGTCCTCGTCCATGTCCTGGTCCTCGTCCTCGTCCGTGTCCGCTGCTGGCCGTGGGTCGGGGAGGTACGTGCGTTCTTCATCTTCATCGTCATCAGGAATGAGGCCAGAAGTATCATTATCATGATCTGCGGACAGACCGATCGCCATTGGTTACCTAATGACGAGTATTAAGCAAAAACGAAAACAAAAAAACAGTACGTCGGAAGAAGGATCGTTCGAGTTACTCAACGATGCGCTACAGTGCCAGACCTATCGGAGTTGCGATTCTTATGCCGAGGGGACCGAGACACAATGCGCCGGTGGTCAGAGGCGAACCAGGGTACTTTGGGCTCCGAAGCCAACGCCTTAGCCAACTAAGCCACATGGCCAAGTGGCTGTTTAACCAAGGGGACATCCATTCATGGGGCGTCGGTCTACTGACCCCGCTCGGTGCTAGAATACGGGCAAGTGCATGGTTGGCCACAGTTACTCTGTGATGCCTACTACATGGGATCACGTTGGTGCGTGTGTCCATGCGTATGTTCAAATTCTATGAACAGTTTCTTTCATGGACGGAACAAAAATGTTCGTGATGACTGGTATCTTGGCAAGTACAAAAGAACCACTTTATATCCAACTAAAAGCAAGCAAAAAACAATGAAGACACACAAGCTGCAAAACGTTACGAAACAAAGCAATGAGCAAATTTCCCGCGCAGAGCAGTTGGGATTTGCAGCAATGACAGACAGTCTATGCCATGACACATTATTTTGTTAGGTGGTATCTACCACTGATCAGTTTTAGACCCAAAACAGAGCACAATCACCCTTGGTTGCTACACCTACTTTCAAAGGGCACTGTGCGATCTGATGCTCTCAGCTTATGCTGCTGCTCACGCTTCACTCAATGCTTTAAGAAACATTTTTTTAACCATGCACCAACCTTTCTCAAAATATGACCGGATTAGGCTCAGAGGCACTATTTCTCTCGAAACCCATGTAGGAACTCTGAAATAAGTAGAAAAACGTGAGAATGCACGCCAATTAGGCAAGCAGAAGACAACTAGTGATCAGGAGTGGCACACGGAAAAACTTAAGGGGCCCTGGAGTGGCCAGAACGGGCCTTAAGAATAGTCAGATAATTCTGTATTTGTAAAATCAAGCAAAGAAACGTTGGCTGTTATTCTATACGACCATTTTCTCATGCGCGAGGAAAGAAAGCATTTAGGAGACTCTGGAGTCACCCTGGAGACCCGTTTCATTACATTTCATGACGCTATTTTTATCGTACAATCATACCCTCGCCTAACGATCATAACACATCAGCATGGAAGACGTCAGGGCTGGTTGCTAGCATCGCCGAAAAGCCACGCTTTCCCAGGGCACGCTCATAGGTATAGGCAGCTCACGTGTCTTTGGTTGCACCACTGCAAGACATGGGTAAGAGAACCGGGGATGAATAGGGGCAGGGGCTAAAACCTGCATGTTTCTGAAAATTTAGCGTTGGTCCTTTGAGCGTTCACTGCAAAAATAGTCCATTGACTACCATCTTTTGCTTTTGCTTTTGCATGTTTTGCTTGGTTGGGTAATGGGCCGCTGGGCGCATGGGTCGTAGGGTTTTCCACGGCACGCACATCGGTCATGGGTTTTGTCGAGGTCTTTGGAGAAAAGGGGATCGGACAGCCCGTTTGCCTCCCATCTCGGCACCGCCCATGCTCATTTTCAGGTAAGTATAACAATGTATATATCGGTTTATTCATGCCCTGAACAGCTATGCCAAGAAACGCACAGACGAAGCACTCAAGTCATTCAGTCTTTCATTGAATGTCTTAAAAATCGGCTCACGGCTGTTCAAACGAAACGCAATGCACGAGTGTCATTCACTGGGGTCCTACCAACAAGGATCACTTGTTAGCTCGATGAGATTGGGACACTGTATGCTCTTACCTGAAGCCACTAAACTTCACCAGTACAAACATGCCATCTTTGCTAGTGGCATGCTGAATAACTTCAAACGGTATGATTTATGCCTGTAACAGTGAGCACGAGCATTTGTAAAACACAACACATGTTGGTTGCCTTCTGACTGTACCAAACAGGTAGAGAAACATACGTTAAGCCGCGCGTATAGGAAACCAGACGTACGGGGTTCGATTTGCTGCCTGGTCCAGCCTTCCTGCCAGGGCAGACGTCATAAACTGGGAAGAGAAGGCTGACCACTGAATTGGGATTGCCTGCATCACAAGTCGGTGGGGAGCTAAAGTCGTCCACCGGTAAAGGAAGCCAACCCCCTGCAAAAACACGTAATCCAGACATATGCGAGACGCGCGTCAAGATTACCAAAGATCAATCACGCAAAACCCGTCAACCCTGTTCACGTGTCTGTTCACACATAAAATGCATGAATACGATGTCATCAAGTCTATGTACCAAAAATCTATCAGTTCCTGGAGTGCCACCTTTTTGGCCGCCATGCTTTCTTCCATGAAGTAAATGTCACTTTCCATCACAAGCTAGCATTACATCACTTGGTCAAGGGACGTTATTAGAAGGGAACACTTAATTCATCGCAGGTCTCTAAATCGCAAGGGCAAATAATACAGATTTAAGAGGAATGGCAAATGAATGGCTTTCTTAAAGATGGGTAGGAGACGGTAATAAAATGATGAGACGAATCCCACATTGCTTGTACTTGCTAAGTATTGTGTGTCGCGTATACCCTGAACCCACCACCAAAATAGCGTCATGTTTGTTTTCATGCCAATCAGACCCACTGACCCTAGTGTTTAGAGCCAGTACACCGGTTATGTCATATCGGTAACACCTGACTAGCCCGAACGAAAGCCAAAGGCTTACTAAGTATGAAACAGAAGGCGTTTTAAAATGTTTCACTCGATCAACCCGCGCGCTTGCGTATGGAACAGAAGGCGTTTTAAAATGTTTTACTCGTTCAGCCCGCGCGCTTGCTAAGCAGTCTAGGCTGTTTATCTTACAATTTTGTAAATTGACATGCGGAAAGAATGACCATTCAAAGCATCAATAATTATTGGCAAGGTGGTGGAATACTTGCATCTGGCTGTCGAAATTTCATAACTGCTAATGCGTGCTAAGGATGAACCAAAAACACCCAAGATTAAATGTACATCATTCTTCAACTTTTGAACAGCACTTTTGAACAGCACACCGGAACCGACGATCAAAGGCCTGTTTGGGGGGTATAAGGGTCTAAAGAACTGACTGTAGGTCACGTGAAGAATCGCGGCCCGCAGGGTCGTGACTTAAAATACTACTCAGAGGTCCCCTTGCATCGTTTTAGGATCACCCCCTCCCCCCCCCCCTGAGACAATCGGTCCGAGACCACGAACACCGAACAGTCGGCTCCATGTCCGTCTGAGCCCTTGAGACCCATTTCCCAAGCAGAAACAAGGCCGGGGCTCGCGATTTGTAATGTTCGGGGTCCCTGGTACAATGAAGGGCTTCTGTGTCGGTTAGGGGCCACCGTCTCGAACTGTGGCGGCAAGTGGCCCCGAGTCAGAGCGATTTTGAGGGGGCCCGAAGAGGGGCCGAAGGGTCTCTCGACACCAAATATGGGCCAGACTAATATAAGAGACCAAATACTAATATAAGATTAGAAGAGTCCGAAGGGCTGGCTGTAGGTCACATTAAGGACCCCCGCTCGTAGGGCCGTGATTTCAAATGTCAGTAAAATGATCTTTGGCACCGATGGAGACCCCTGAGACAGAAAACTCCTCTATTTCGGTCAGAGATCGCAAACAACGAACGGTCAGCTCCGTGTTGGTCTGAGCTTAATAAGAAAAAACATGTCTTCAATAACAAATGGGTCATATGAGGTGATTTGGGGGGGGGGGGATTTTACTATGAGGGTGTCCTCTGTCAATCCTGTGCCCCCCCCCCCCCCTTACGAAACCTCTGGCTGCGCCCCCTGCTGCTCTCTTTTGGTCAAAAGGTACACGTTAAGCTTTTAGTTTGTGATTTATCTAAAAGAGTGGCCATATTTTCGTCTGATTTTGCTACTTCCTTTGCAGGCTACGCCCTTGATTTAGCTGCTTTCCAGCACTACCACAAATCACTACAGTCCACACATTATGGTAGACTAAACTATGTTTTGCCTGAAATTGTGAACATAGAGGGTGGAAAGCATATGCAATATGCACATTTTCAATAGATTAATGAGTTGGGCCAGGTACCTAGTGTATTCTGTGTTATCTCATGGAAACTGAAATAAAAACAAAAGAATTGCACCTCCAGGTTACAAAAGACTGCTACATCAAGCAACTGTGGAAGGGTCCAAAGAGTTCATTGGTCGAAAAGTTGAGTTTTGATGCTTTATTAACTGACATATCATTCTGACATGACGTGGTGTGAGCAGGCAGGAAAAGCTATTTGCTCCCCATGACGTGGAGGGCCACAAGCAGATTAGTCTGCAGATCACTATGCTTTTAGGGCCATGCTGGTCAAAGTTGCATTCATTCTGAAGTGATCAAGCACGCATTAATTGCAGTTTCCAAAAAGCATGGCTGTTCACATCTCGTGTGTTGATCTGCTGGTTGAAAGGCTTTAAGGTTTCGTGCCATCACTACTCGATATCAGGGTTCACGTTTCCTATTCCGTTAGGGAAGGGGGGGGGTTCTAGGCCCCCCCCCCTCCGAAATCAAGCTACAGCTGTCAACTAAGAAATGAAATGGCGCCAAACTCAGAGAGAAATTGGATTGTTGATGATCTTTGGGTTAGACTTCATCATTTCACAAGTTTTGGCAACCCCCACCCCCCCAAAGCCCCCCCCCCCCCTACTACTTTATGTACCTACGCCCCCACTCAGTGCATGCGGGTAAGGTGAGAATGGTGCACCCCATTGAGGGGTAAATGGGAACATGAGGTGAAAAGCACGCTAATGCCCCCCCCCCCCCCCCCCCCTCTTCCCGTCGACAATTACATGGGATGCAACGCTAAGACGGCCACACAACCACCAAGTTGGAAGAATTTGCATTGCCCCACATAACGCTGCGCACCTAATGCTTGCCCCCTTCCTCCTTCATATCTACAGAGGTTTCAACGGTAAAACTGCCGCACCGCCATCAAGTTGGAAGAATTTCCCTTGTCCCTGATACTGCGGTGCACCCGAGTACGAGAAACTTCATGCACTTAAAAAACAGAGCTTCCAGTACAGAACATCATGCAGTTATCAGTACTTACCATATCGTGCCAGCCCACAGGAACACCACTAAGCACCACGCAATATCTCACGTCCCTTGATCGCGTGACAAGACACCAACCGAGCGACGCGACACCTCCACGGCATTCCAACTCGCGGCCAAGGTCTGCCATAACAATCAGTAGTGATGGGTACTACGCATGTGCCCCGCCAAACTATATCATTGTTAATGTTTGGTCACTATTAAACGTCTTAAGGCATATAAAAATAACTATTGTTTATCATTTAGTTACTTCAGTCAATTCTGTCTTGTGAAATCAACACTACATGGTGCGTTCAAGGTGACAACAAGATTAGCACATCTCTATTCAAAGATGACGTCACACATTTCAGTCGAAAGGCGAGAAACTTCTCCGGCGGATTTGTGTAAGTCAACCTAAGTCACGTGACTATGAAACATACACTTGGCGGACAAAACCTACCATGTCGGGACCTCTAAGGGATTGATACCAGACCAATATCTGGACGAAATTAGCGTTTTCCAATGGTTTGCAAAATGAGGACCGATTTTCGGCCCCCACCTTGAAAACGGTCCTCACCTTGCGTGAGTGTAGCGGACTTCGGTCCCCACTTAGGAGGGTTTACAAACACACACACACACACACACACACACACACACACACACACACACACACACACACACACCACACACACACACACACACACACACACACACACACACACACACACACACACACACACACACACACACACACACACACACACACACACACACACACACACACACACACACACACACACACACACACACACACACAACACACACACACACACACACACCACACACACACACACACACACATATATATATATATTATATATATGTGCATGGGATGCTACGCAGGAAAGGATACATACACGGGAGTGCCACGCCACCCGCACAGTTACCGGCCGATTTCGAATTTCAAGCATCAGAATCGTCCCTAGCTTATGTACTAGCGTTCGTCAAGAAGTCCCCACTTCTCAAGATCACTCTTCCAGATGTCATGACGGCGACATCTATATCACATGAAAGCTACTGGTCGGTATCGGATTTTAAGCTTCAGAGTCGTCATCATCTCCTAAACCAGGAAGAGTGATGAATAATTTTGGCATGAAGCTCGCCTGATTTGAGGGTGTATTTGACATTGAAGGGTGATGTTGAGAGGTGAGGATTTTTCGACAGACACTAGTTCATTAACTGATGGATATCCTAATAGTTGAAAATTCGAAATCAGTCAGCAATTATATGGTATTTTAGGGTACATATTATATTAATAAGTTTCCACTATGTGACCTTGAAAGGTGACGGTGAGAGAACAAGACTGTTTAAAGGACACCATTTCCTGCACTGGTAAATATTCTGATGTTTGCAAATCTGAAATCATACAGGACCTTTCGCATGATTAGGAATTCCCTGTCATTGGACCTTGCATTTTAGCGAGGATGACCCTGAGAGTTCCGTTTTTACGGACGCTAGCTTATGCACTGAAGACGATTGCGATGCTAAAAATTCAAAATGACCGGCAACTTAGAGGAAATATAAAGTTATCAATCATCTCACCATACAGTTTACCTTGAAGGGTGACCATGAGAGGTCAACATTCTTGAGGAATGCTAACTTACACACCGAAGACGATTCTGGTGCTTGTGATCCAAAAGATGTCGGTAAACTTTGGGTGCAAGGAGTTGCAACGCCGTTTGACATTAAAAGATGCTGTTGCATGATCAGGAATGTTCAGGGGACACTATTTCGTGCGCTGGTGAATATTCTGATCGTTAAAAATTTGCAATAAGGCGATAATTTTTGATAGCATCGATGGAGTTCAAGCTGAACGATATACAGTTTTTTTTGTCATTTGAGCCTACATTTGATCTTTAAGGGTGACTTTGAGAAGCTTATGACGGACATTAGTTTATGCGCTGTAAATGCTCTGGTGCTTAAAAATCCGGAATCCGGCGGTAATCCTCTGGTGATGTGAAGTTCCACGCCGTTTAATCTTAATTCCACCTAACAGGGTGACCTTGAGAAGTCAACACAATTGACGGACGCCAGTTGGTGTGTTGGAAATTATTCTGGAATTTAAAAATCTGAGATTGGCTCTTAACTTTGGAGTGATGTGGAGTCACTTGACCTTAGAATTTGACTTCATGTAATATTGAAAAATAAACGTCATATTCGGTGCTATCGTGCCATTATTGAGCAGCTACCATCTCACGCATTTC
The DNA here is from genome assembly GCF_011947565.3 of Pollicipes pollicipes. NCBI lineage: Eukaryota > Metazoa > Arthropoda > Thecostraca > Pollicipedomorpha > Pollicipedidae > Pollicipes > Pollicipes pollicipes. The sequence goes on along the minus strand of NW_023596739.1, from coordinate 4,248 downwards.
CATCGAAACCGGAACACGGCGCCAAATAAATCACTCGATAAATCGTGAACCTCACGGGCATATGAGATAGTGCAAACTGGACGCCGAGGAAAACTTGGGAGTTTGGACATCTATAAGGGATTGAGGCAATGCTCCAGCCGCTGCTTTTACGGGCCAAGGCACGACAAGTTGTTTGATTAGGTCATGAAAGTCGGCAGAACACGCTGCACTTCTACATGCAGCCTGCCTTCACGGAATCACTTGTAACAGGCAGGCTCGATCGCAGTGAGGCGGAGTGGGCTGCATGGACTGGATCTCCGAGGCCGGGAGCTTAGCCTACCAGACAGGATTTTCGGTTGGCGGCGGCGGACTTTACCACGAGGCTCGCTGAGCAAAGTTGGATCTTCTCTCGAAAGGTTCTCCTGGATAGTGTCTTTCAAGAGGGAAGCGCGTTCCCTTGACAATTAAAAAAAATAACATGGGTCGTAAACGTCGACAGCAAACCGATCCCGAACTGAGACCTCTTGATTAAAATCAGGGATTCAGGCTCTTTGCTTAACCTGATTCCCGATCAAGCGAAGGGCCTCCCATCTCAATACAGGGCCGTCTATGCAATAAAAGGGCCTTCTGAAGCGTACAAAAGCCTCCTAATCCAAAACAGCATCCTTTTGATTTGCAGAGGGGATCTCAAAATCCGACCCGCATCTTCATTATCCCAAAATAGGTCATCCGGATCGGGTGTAGCCGCCTTCGGACATACGAGAGAGGGTCTCCTGGCTTAGAATGTGGATCGTGGTCCAGAAAAGGGCCTTCCAACATCTAGAATCCTCATTATAAAGTATACTCATTGACCGCAAGAGACCCCTAGTTCAGAACAGGGGCTTCCCGAACTAGCAAATGCCTCCTTAACACAAAATAGAGTTCCTGATCCAGAAAGCGGGGCGTTAATTCCGAAAAGGGTTTTTGGAGCCCAATTTAGGGTTCCTAGACCGTCATGAGGCCTCTGTGATCCGCATTTTACGACGATTAGTGTGTAGGCATAAAACCGTCAGCTTAAAAAAGATGTTCAACAAAAAATTTGCAGAGAGAAAATCTATTCTGGTTCCCACAGGACAACTGCTCCTTTGTCCCCGCTCCCTTTTGCTTCGCCGCCCTTAGTTCGCATAGCACTGGCCACCAGCATTAGCCGCGTGCCGGACGCATCTGGTCACCTGTATCCCGTGAACACCCCAACGTCGAGTGTCTTCTTGGCGCCAAGCGTCTTTAGCAGCAGCTGTAGAAAGTTCATCTGGTCGGAGGCGCTCAGCATGGCGTGGTCTACGTCATGCAGGCTGGCAGCGCGCAACTTGACGAGGTGCGGATTCAGTGGCGTCATATGCTCTGCCAAATACCGCTGCAGCGGGCCGGCATCTTTGCTGTGCTCCTTGATCACCGACATGACGACGGCGGCTGGCGCAGGCTCCGTCACGCGATCGATGCAGCTCACCCGCCTTCCACAGCCACCGGACGCCGACTGTTCGGATGGAGGAGCCCGGACACCCGGCCTGCGGGCAGGGAGGGGGGGGGGGGGGGGTTAGTCAGCTGACGGCGTCGCGTCGGCACGGGCCAGTCATGCGTGGCACGCGTGACCTCCACGGAAACAGCCAGAGGCTAGGCGAGGGGAAGCACAGGTTGACGAAAGGCCCGTGATGATGGAAGCCCTCCCCCCCCCCCCCCCAGAAAAAGACTCTCGAGCCTGCGGCTACATTAAAGAGAGCATCCCACATTCTTTGCACCTTTCACTTATTGGTAAATCAGACGGGTATGATTCGATCCGTACCACCAATTTTCTCGACGTCCTTCTGAGCGGCTCAGACATTTGATTTGAAGTAGCCGACTCTGCGGAAGAATTATCTCATTCAACTGCGAACATGATGCCGTTATCCCGCGAATTCAACAAAACTCTTCACCTCAGCTTTGATTTTCCCCCATGACTTTAACCGCAGCGATGTCCGCGAAGTCAGCGATTTATTCAGCGATTTTTTTCAGCAGCGAGTTCCGATTGCTCCGAAAAACGGTCGCAAGGTCAATTGTGGCATGAGAACACCAAAAATTACCCTCATTTTGCAATATCATGTAACCCAAGGCCAAAACCTGGGTGAAAGGACGGGGAGCTCGATATCACCCAAAAACGACCGGCCGATTTGAAAACTGTGAGCATCAAAACATTAACAAGCGCAAGAGCTAGCGTCCATCGAAATGCCCTGACATCTCAAGCTCACCCTTCAATGTCAAACGCGGGCTCAAAGGACGGGGAACTCGGTATCACCCAAAAAGTACCGGCCAATTTTTAACTTGCAAAGATCAGAACATTTCCCACAGAAAAAACTAACGTCCGCTAAAGGATCCTGACCTTTCAAGGTCACCTTTCAAGGTTAAACACGAGCTCAGAGAACCGAGAACTCCATATCACCCGGAAATTACCGGCCGATTTTTAACTTCCAAACATCAAAATATTAACCACAGAAAAAAACTAACAAACACGGGCTCAAAGCACGAACTCAACATCACCCAAAAATTACCGGCCGATTTTAGCTTACAAACATCAGAATACTCAACACAGAAGGAAATAGCGTCCGCCATAAAGTCCTGACAATTCAAGGTCATTCTTTGAGGTTGAACTCGCGCTCAAAGGACGGGGAACTCCACATCGCTCGGAAGTTAAGGGCCGATTTTTAACCTACAAACATAAAAATATTCACCACAGAAAAAACTAGCGTCCGTCAAAAAGTGTAGACCTCTCAAGGTCATCCTTCAAGCTCAAATGCGGGCTCAAAGGACGGGGAACTCCATATCACCAAAAAATTACCGGCCGATCTTTAACTTACAAACATCAGAATACTCACCACAGAAAGAACAAGAGTTCGTAAAAAGTCCTGTCCTCTCAAGTTCACCCTTCAAGGTTAAACACGGGCTCAAATGACGGGAAACTTAATATCACCCAGAGGTCATAGGCCGATTTTTAACTTACAAACATTAAAATATTCACCAGGTCAGGTTAGGTCAATATGTAAGGTGAATATTTTTTATGTTTACAAGTTCAAATCGGCCGGTAGGTTTGGGTGATATGGAGTTCCGCGTTCCATTAGCCGGTGTTTGACCCTTAAGAATGACCTTGAGAAAGCGACATTGAGAGGTCAGAACTTTTTCACGGATGCTAGCTTTTTCTGTGGGAAATGTTCTGACAGTGGCAGGTTTAAAATCGGCTAGTAATTTTTGCGTGCTGTGGAGTTCCTCGTCCTTTGAAGCCGCGTCTGAACATGAAGAATACCCTTGAGATGTCAATACTTATTGACAGACGCCAGTTCTACCTGCGGTGAATATTTTGACAGTTGCAAGTTAAAAATCGGCCGGTAAATTTTGGGTGATATGGAGTTCCCCGTCCTTTGAGCCCGCGTTTGACCTTAAAGAATAACCTTGAGAGGTCAGGGTTTTTTCACGGACGCCATTTCTTCTTTAGTGCATTCTCACAGTTGAAAGTTTAAAATTGACCGGTAGTTATTGGGTGATTTAAAGTTATCTGTGTTTTGAGCCCACGTTTGACCTTGAATAATGATCTTGAAAGATCAGGAATTTTCACGGACGCTAGTTGTTTTTTGCGGGAAACATTCTGACCTTTGCAAGTTTAAAATTGAGCGGTAATTTTTGGGTGATATTAAGTTCCCTGTCCTTTGAACCATATTTGACCCTGAAAAATGACCTTCCGAGGTCAATAATTTTTCACGGACGCTAGGTCTATCCGTGTTGGATATTCTGATGTTTGAAAGATGCAAATCGGACAATAATTTTGGGTAATACCGAGTTCCCCGTCCTTTGAGCCTGCATTTACCCTTGAAGGGTGACATCGATAGGTCAGGACTTTTTGGAGGACGCTAGCTCTTGCGCTTGTCAATATTTTGATGCTGATAGTTCTCAAATCGCCCGGTAATTTTTGGGTGATATTGAGTTCCCCGTCCTTTGGGTCCGTGTTTGACTTTGAAGGGTGACCTTGAGAAGTCAGGACGTTTTGATGGACGCTAGCTCTTTCTGTGCAGAATATTCTGATGTTCGTAGGTTAAAGATCGGCCGGTAATTTTTGGGTGATATGGAGATCCCCGTCCTTTGAGCCCTTGTTTAACCGTTAAAGATGACCTTGAGATGTCAGGACTTTTTGACGGACGCTAGTTCTTTCTGTGGTGAATATTCTGATGTTTGTGAGTTAAAAATCGATTGGTAATTTTTTGGTTATAT
>NW_023596738.1:0-43308 GCF_011947565.3 Pollicipes pollicipes | reverse complement strand
CCAGGAAACGAATTTTGGTGCCAATCAATGCCACTCCAACATTTGTCTCAAATTGTATCCGGAGCTAGACACTGTGTTTGGGAAGGAAAAGGGTCACATGTTCATTGAAGGACATTGACCTTTTTCGACCTTAGAAGGTCATGGTGACGAAAATCGTAGAACACTGCATTGAGTTTTGCATTCGAATAAGTGACAAAGTTTACGCTAGGTAAAACGTTGTTAAAAAAGGAATATTGACCTGAGAAAGTTTAGGTCAGTGACCTATTCTGACTAGTAAAAAACCACTTAAAATGTCTAATGCGCTTCCTGAAAAGCTCCTGAACTCCAAGAGCTGCTCTCTAACTGACATTTAGGATCATGGCCCTACGGCGAGCGACTACATGTGGCCTACATCCAACACTGGGTGGTTCAGCTTTCCATCCGGGCCCCTGATCTTTGGTGTCCAGAAACCCCTGGGGCCCTCTTCGGGCCTGGTCAAAACCGCTGGTGTGACACTTTCTCATGACCCTGCCATGCAGGATTGCATGTCTTTTCGCCAACTGGGCAGCAAGGTAGGTCAAGCACTGCGGTGGTCCGCTAAGCAGTTAATGTTTACCGCTGTATAAGCAACACGTAGTGGTAAATCAACACCAACGGCATAGTACCCCTTCAGGCAACGCTTTTATAGCTAAGTATATCTATCTTGGCAAAATAGCTTTTATGAATGGAAGACGAACTGTCACCAGCTCTGTAGAATATTTCCTTTCTATCTGGACGAGAAGCGTTCTAAGCTTACGAGATGTATGCATGACTTGTTGCAAACATCATGTGTAAACGTGGCTCAAAAGCGTCAAAAACGGCCAGGCTATCTATTGTTTTTCAACACGTGTGCACGTGCCGCGTGTCACGTGGCGCAAAACGTACACCAATCTGATGGCCCATTCTATCGTCTACCCTGCCCCTGTGACTCTGACTGACAACGTGTGTCAGGGACTCCGAAAAATGCAAATCGCAAAATTTGGCTTGTTCGAGCGTCATATGTCATCACCGTCTATGATCATCGCACTTTTAGAAGTTCATAACTAGCAACGATCAGACTATCGTCTCCTCCAAAAACATCAATGATGCGAAGCGCGTGGATGACACACATGGCAAGCTTTTCACGCTGTGCGGTAAATACAGGCCTGTGTTGACACATCTATTTCGTATGTTACGAACTCGTTCGAAAACATAACGCGCCACTGCTCAAGTTGGCCACCGGATGAGAGTCCATGCCGCACAGCAACTGACAGTCGTTTTTTAGTTGGTGAAAAACCGTTGCCATTTGTTCAGACATCTCTTCCTCTCCGAAAAGTCGTGATGCCTGACGGGGTTGTTCCATGACCGGCCAGTCGCGGACTCGCCACTCCGCCTGTGACGCTGCATCCGCCTCACTTGCGTCGGGAGGCGTCATCACCCATCTTTTCCACATCCGACTTGATCGCTGCTGCGTCTGAACTCAGGGTGGCGGTATAGCGTTGAGTTCGGCCGTGGTGATGCAGTCGTCCCGTCGGTTTCATGGCATTAAACGCCTCCGTCAGAGTCAAGGCGTTGTCCTCCACTCCCTCAGTGGTGGGATTAGCCGAGCGGCCACGACCAAGCACAGGACCAGGAGGCCAAAACGGAACATAGTGACGGAAGTGTTTGCGCTGGCTGCTAGCAAGGTACTGGTGATACGGCACTGAACCACCGTCTTAAATACGACAGAAATGAGTCAACTGGAGGCAACTGGCGCCATCCCTTGCAGCACCAAATGTACTAACAGCAGCGCACTCTGCGCTCGCAGTGGTACGTTTGTGTAACATGTTATCTCACAGCATGGTGCCATCTGTGAAAATGCGTCGGTGTTGTGTCACTGGGTTTGTCTTTGGAGATATGTGGTTTTAAGACTTAAATGGGAAAAAGCTCTTTGTGGGTTTAACTGCAGCCAGGTCGTGAAACTCGCTATGTCATGATGACCCGTAGAACGCGACTTACTTCAGGCAGTACGGATAGCTTTATTCCGTGTCAGATAAGAAGAAGCAGGAGAGAGAAAAATGAACAGTTATTTCGGCTTCATGCTCGACATGCTGAGAAATAACTTCAAAATTATCTGGTGATGATGCACAAATTTTGATTTTTTGTTGTTGAGAAAATTGCATTTTTATCCAGTCACAGTCTCTATGAGATGACCAACATGTAATGTATTACACAAGGAGCAATCATAAGCATTTACTAGAGACAATGCAGCTAAATTCTATTGGATCTAAAAAAATATGTCGTGCATGGACACAAATTTATGTAACTCGGCATCAGGCGTCACGCATGCATGCAAGCAATTGCCAACTAGCATGCATTAAGACCCTGTCACATACGACAATAAATATATGCATACACATATGAATATGATAATTATATATATATATATTATATATATATATATATATATATATATATATATATATGTGCAATATATAAATATTAATGTATATATATATATCTATATATAAATATATATATAATATATTATATATATATATATATATATATATATTAATGTATGTAAATATTTGGTACATTTAGGTGGCTAGTTTCTTTCTTTGCGAGTGCTGTTCAAGACTTAAGTGTCGATACATTTTATAAGGTTTTTTATGTCCTTGCTCGAGTATTCTGATTATGGCTCTCTTCTCATCATTTAGATTGAAAAGTAGCTCGCCTCTGTTTGGTGTCTATTGATGGTACTAAAGTTTCGAAATTAGATATTCCATTTTCAAAGGCCGAAGCACACCGCACAGAAATGACGAATATATGATGATGTATCAAAGGTAAGTAAAACCAGTAATGTGAAAGCAATCAGGTTTCACCCACTTAAATTTCATCATCATATTTTATAGTATTTTCATTAGGTGGCCGGCATTTTTTCTTAGAAGCACAGGAATTCAAGCGGCACAACACATGCTGAATATACCGTACCATGCGATATACCATAAACGGATGGCATAGATCGTTCCTAACTGAGGTGAAGGGTGCCTGGGAGGCTGGCTTACATGTTAAGCTGCGGCGATGATGTTTAGGTCGTGACAGCTTCCGGAACACAATGCTTCCTCCTGTTTGATGATATTATGATGGCAGTGTTTCTGGTGAGGCCGTCTCGGTTGATGTTCCGGCGTATCTTTCCGCACGTGCTCTTTTGGGGCACGTCAGCCAAGGACATTGTCCAGAACCTTGAAAGCAGGGTGGGAATGACACCAACGTAGTTCGATTGCTTTAGAAACCTGCAGTCTCCTACGTCACAACGCAGTTGGTACACGACGTTGGTTCGTTTCACGGGGTCAGAGTTGGCTGCTAGATTATTTTTCACGAAGAATTGGGTGACCTTCCTGTCTTGATAGTAGGTGGTGACCGGCATATGCTGTCCCGATGACTGGTTTGACGTTTTCAGATCTTATTTTCTTGAGGATTCGCTAATGCGTGATTTTATGACGCAGATGTGGTACAAGAAATAATATCAAGCTGAAATACAGGGGGACACCAAAAGCGGGCTGTGTGAGTGTTCACTTTTAACATGCGCCCGGTTGGCTTGTTGGATGCCCTCCCCTCGGGTGAGGGTCAAGTTGACCGCCTGAAATCTCAAAAACTCAGAGGGCTTAAGACACCAATTGACTGGGTGTGCTGGTCTGTAAAGAAACTCACTGAGGTCAAATATTTAAGCTCCTATGTCATGAATTTTGTGCCAAACAATGTCAAGCTCCACATTTGTGTTCAAACTGCCCCAGAACAAAACACCTGCTCTACGCAAAAGGTCACATGCTTATTTAAGGCTAGCTACCTTTTCCGACCTTAGAAGGTTTTGGTGACCAAAATCATAGAACACTGCATTGAGTTTTGCATCAGAATAAGCGACAAAGTTAACGCTGGGTAACACGTTCCTAAAAACGAAATGTTGACCTGAGTGAGCTTAGGCCAGTGATCTATTCTGGCTTTTAAGAAGACCACTGAAAACGTCTAATGTGGTTCTTGTAATGAATCATTCCGAAGTGAGCACCGGAAATTACTTCATACAGCAAGCCGTAGAGCGATAAAATACGTTGGTTTTAATCCTTGGCCGACCTCTCTACCTGACCCAAGGTCAATGAACTTCGGATACTCAATTGATTCGCTGCCTAAAAAGTATCTTATGGAGCGAGGTTGTGGCGGTGGAGCAGGATACAGCGGTACCAAAGGTGCTCAGATGAATAAGGCCTTGTCAAACAACTGAATGAGGTTAACAGTGCAGTCAGCAAAAGGCATCCGCTGAATGGCATGGAGGTAAGATCAATGTGCAGACTGTTTGGTGCATGGGTGTGCCAGCATAGCCCAGACCACGCTGGGCTGAAGTTCCTGGTGTTTTGTTTGCATATGATCACCATCACAGCATTATGATTTCTTCAGTATTTCTATCAGATTTACTTTCTTCCCTCATGGCGAGGTCAGAATTCTGAGGGCTTTTGTAGGTGTTGATACCATGGGAAACCTGTGCTAGAATCCTTAGGCTGCATAGTATTGATATTTTTGTCAAACCTGTTAAAAATACTTCCATGCAGTATACCAATTTAATTCATGAGCATTCATTGCTTGTTGGAGGCCATTAACAATGAAGGGGCAACAGCTGAATCCCAGTCATTGCTCCTGCATATAAGTGCGCTGCTTCTGAAGCCAGAAATGAGGTTCAAAAGGATTCAGATGTGTAGACCCTCACATCAGATGTGTAGACTCAGACGTGTAGATTCAGATGTGTAACAATATACAAGATCAATTTAGTTTTAGATGTGGGCATGACCAGAAAGTGCTGGAATGTAAATTGTTGCGATGCGTGTTGGTATTATGATCAGGTGATGCATGTTGCGAATCAATCAGCCTTTATGGTGTAAGCAAATGAACCATTCTCAATGTGTGCACATGTTTGTTAATGCAGGCACACAGATATGCTTTTAGGTGTGAGATCCAGTTGATGCTTAAAAGAAATTCTCAATTTTGTTTTGTTCGCAAAGACCTTGGTTCATCAAACTGATCTAACCTCATGCAATTCCACGGTAAGTATGCCATGCTTTCACTCGTGAAAAAAGACGAGGAAGATTGGATGATGCATCAGGGTATCGAAGAGGCATTCATGTGTGAAACAATACGCACATTTCACCCATCTTCGCCAGACACGTCCTTCCTTGCTGCTGAAAATCCATGTCCACATCTCCCACGCGCGAAGCCGGAGCGGCGGCAACGTTATACAAGACGCACAAAGCACCCGCCGTTTCAGCGCCAATTATTAGCAACGTCTGTCGCAGGCGCGCCAAACTCGTATTACACACTGGGATTATATAAACGTCTTGATAATGTTTTCTTTCCTTATGCACCCCAATGTCCGCACGTACACAACGTTTGAACCGTAACGTAGTCGGGTCACCACCACTTGTCGACAGGTCACAGTCGCCTCGGTCAGTGTGGACTTGAGAGGTTCTATGAAAACGCTTGCTTACGATGCTAGGTCTCCGTGCTATAAACGACTTATTTTTTACGTGTTGTCTTGGAACACCACCAAGATATGGACTATAATGAAATACGTTTGGAAGTAGCACTGCAACTGCTCACCACTCAAAAGAAGTTATCTGTGAAATGCGCAAAAATTGTGGGAATCTCGTTTTTTACGTCAATGTTAACATACCTTAATAGCAAGCGAATACCGCTGCCCTACGACAGGTCGACCTACTGCCCTACGGCAGTAGGTCGACAACGGAGTGTTAGATGAAACGAAGCATCTCTAAGATATTTTTTAGGCAGAGCATCAATTGAATGACCAAAGTCCATTGATCTTGGGTCAGGTAGGGAGGTCGGCCCAGGATCAAAACCAACCTGTTTTGTCGCTATACGGCTTGCTGCATGAAGCAGTTTATGGTGCTCACCTCGGAATGATTGATTACAAGAACCGCATTAGACATTTTCAGTGGTCTTCTTAAAAGTCGAATAGGTCACTGACCCCAGCTGACTCAGGTCAACATTTCGTTTTTAGGAACTTACCTAGCGTTACTTTGTCGCTCATTCGAATGCGAAACTCAATGCAGTGTTCTATGATTTTTCAGAGATGCATGGCTTTGTATAACACCGCGTTTTTGCATCGGATTGAACGATTCCCTAGAAATTGACTTCGCTGAATCCGTGGCCTGACTTTGACCTGCCGTAGGTCGATGACCTTACGAGTTGTATCTAAATTTTCTGGACCAAACGAGCCGCTATTCAATTGTCTACAGCCATGAAAAAATTGAACGGATACGCTGCAGTTCGAAAGCCATTCCAGAAAACTTCGAGGGGTCAATTTGACCCCCACTCGAGGGCGTGTTAATGCACTCTCGTTGACGTCCACAAATTCGTTTCCATTCATACGTACTAGTGGTCGTCAAGGATATAGACTGAATTGAAGTAATGACTGACGATTGCTGCTTGCTTTGTCCCCTGAATGTTCCTGAACTCTTACAACTATGGCTCGCTGCCTCAAACAAAACAATGAAAAGTGGAGCATAATTGACAGACAATTTGAATTTACTGCTCATCGTTGTTCCCACACTCAGATGACGTTGAAGTAATGATGTTTTTTTCTCCTTTCTGCTTCTTATTTGACAGGGAATAAAGCTATCAGTGCTGACATATGCATGAAGCAGGGCATCTCGTTAGCCGTAATCGGGGTTCTATGGGTCATCGTGACATAGCATGATTTAGCACCTGAGTGCATCTAAAGCTACAAACAACTTTTCCAACCTGATTCGTAAAACGATGCATCTCCTCAGACAAAAGCAAGAAACACATAACATCAGCGCATTTTCCCAGATGCAACCATGCTATGAGACAGCACGTTGCACAAACGTAACACTGCGAGCGCAAAGTGTGTAGCTGTTAGCACACTTGTTGCTACAGCGGATGGCGCCAGTTGCCTCCAGTTGAATCATTCTCGACTATTTAAGACCATGGTTGAATGCCGTGTCATCAGTACCTTGCCAGCAGCCAGCGCAAGAACCTTCCGTTCTTACAAGTTTCTTCCGTTGCCTTACAAGTTTCTTACGTTCCTTCCACTATGCTCCGTTGTGGCCTCCTGGTCCTGTGCTTGGTCGTGGCCGCCACGGCTAATCCCGCTAAGGTGGGAGTGAAAGGACACACCCACCAGACTCTGACGGATGCGTATAATGCCATGAACACCGACGGCGACGACTGCGTCACCACGGCCGAACTCAACGCTTATACCGCCACCCTGAATTCAGACGCAGCAGCGATCAAGTCGGATGTGGGAAAGCTGGCCGATGATGCCTCCCGACGCAAGTGAGGCACATGCAGTGTCACCGGCGGAGTGGCGAGTCCACCACCGGCCAACCATGGAACAACTCCGTCAGGAATCAGAAGACTTTTCGGAGAGGAGGAAATGTATGAAGAAATGGCGACGCTTTTTCATCAACTAAGAAAACAATCGTCAGATGTTGGGCAAAATTGATCTTGATTGATCCCAAATGATCCCAATGATCCCAAATTGATTGATTGATTGATCTCTTGATCCGTTGGCCAATGGTAAAAGACAGCCCGTAATGTTTTCGAGCGAGGTCTCAGGATACGAAATATATGTGTTAATACAGACCCATCTGTTACCACCCAATGTGAAAAGTTTCACATGAGTTTATCCTTTCGCAAGTCACATCACTGATATTTTTGAAGAAGTGGTTTAGTCTGGCCGTTGCTACCTATGGACTTCCAAAAGTGCGATGATCATAGACACGATGATGACACATGATGTCCATAACATGCCAGATTTTACTAGTTGCATTTTTCGAAGTCCCTGCCACACGTTGTCAGTCAGAGGTTACAGTCCTGAAAGAGGTCGTGTGGAGACAAGTGGCCCGAGTCGACCAAGAGCGGTTCTTGAGGGGTCCGAAGAGGGGCCCAAGGGTCTCTGGAGACCAGAGATCAAGGGCCCGAGTGGAAAGCTAAACGACCCAAAATTGTAGATGAAGATCACATGTAAGACGCGCCCCGTAGGGCCATGATCCCAAATGTCAGATAGAGATCATCTTGCGTCTGTTGGACACACCTGAGACAGAGCATTTAGAGATCACCAACACCGAACAGTCGGCTCCGTGCCGGTCTGAGATCGGGGAGCCCATTAGCCAGGCAGGGACACGGCCGATCCTGCGACTTCCACTGGTCCGTGATCACACTAATGTGGGGCTCGTGTGACGTTCAGGGGCCCACAGTGCCTAATGGCGTATTCCGTGTCAACAAGGGGCCTCGAGTTGTTCGAGAAGACTTCTTCGCCATAGACGGGGACGAGACTCGAATAACGGAAGGCGTCTTGTGTTGGCCCTGACACTCTGACAACGAAAGGAAATAGACAGGTTATGATGATTGCTTTCATTGAGGCAATGGAATGGTTTTGTGTCAGTCAGGGTGCCAGTTCCGAATTGTCTGCACTCCAGTCCAATTCCAGCATGGTCCTGTTAAGGCGAACTGGAGTCTATGTACCTATTACTGGACCACCGGAGGCGATAAGAGACCTTGCTCTGCGTTAATGTGTTCTTGTACCGATCAAGGGAAAACTGCGCGATCATGAGGCCTTCTATGTCAGAAGGCGGACCCATGAGATATGATGCATCCGTCATGACCGAGCGAGGTTGGGGCGGTAGAGCAGGATAGTAGGGTGACCACCACTTGTCGACAGGCCACAGTCACCTCGGTCAGTGAAAACTTCAGAGGCTCTATGGAAACGCTTAAGTACGATGCTAGGTCTCCGTGGTACGAACGAATTATTTCCTTTGCAAAGGAGTTGTCTTGGAATACAACCAAAATATGGTCTATAATGAAATAGCTTCGAGGGAGCACTGCAACTTCTCACCACCCAAGAGAGCTCAAAGTATCTGTAAAGTGAGCAAAAATTGTGGCAATCTCCTTTTCTGCATCAATATAATATACTATTATAACAAGTGATTAACGCTGACCTACGGCAGGTCGACCTACTACCCTACGGCACAACACTGACCCACAGCAAGTTAAAGTCAGAACACGGTTTCAGCGAAGTCAACGTCTATGGAATCGCTTAATCTGATGGTACAACGGTGTGTTGATGAGGCAAACATCTCTAAGATACTTTTTAGGCAACGCATCAATTGAATGACCAAAGTCCATTGACTATGGGTCAGGTAGGGAGGTCGGCCCGAGATTAAAACCAACGTGTTTTATTACTCTACAGCTTGCTGTATGAAGTAGCTCCTGGTGCTCACTTCGGAATGATTGATTATAGGAACCGCGTTAGGCATTTCCAGTGGTACTCTTAAAAGTCAGAATAGGTCACTGACCTAAACTGACTCAGGACAATAATTCGTTTTCAGGAACGTACAACCTAGCGTAAACTTTGTCGCTTATTCGAATGCAAAACTCAATGCAGTGTTCTATGATTTTCGTAGCCGTGACATTCTAAGGTCGAAAAAGGTCACCGGCTTTAAAAGAGAATGTGACATTTTGCTTACAACAGGTGTCTAGTTATGGCGACACATCGCATACAAATGTGGAGTTTGACATTGCTTGGCACCATATTCATGACCTGGGAGCCTGAAAACTTGACCAAGTGAGTTGATTTACAGACCAACACACCCTGCCAATTTAGTGTCTCTAGCCCCCTTAGATGCTGAGATTTCAAGGCCGTTAACTTGACCCCCACCCGAGCGGAGCGTATCCAACAAGCCAACCGGGTGCGTGTTAAAGTGGACACTCACACAGCCCGTTCTTTTGGTCTCAATCTGTGTTTAATTTTGATATTGTTTCTTGTACCACATCTCTGTCACAAAATCACGCATCAGCGTATCCTCAAGAAAATTAGACATGAAAACATCAAACCAGTTAACCAAGACGACAAGATGACGGTCACCACCTACTATAAAAACAAAATGTCACCCAGTTCTGAATGAAAAATAATTTGACAGCCAACTCTGACCCCGTGAAACGAACCAACATCGCTTACCAATTTCGTTGTGACGTAGGCGATTGCAGGTTTCTAAAGCAATCAAACTACGTTCCTGTCATTACCACCACACTTTCAATGTGGTTGACAATGCACTTGGCTGATGTGCCCGAAGAGAGCACGTGAGGAAAGAACACGGGCGGAACACAAACCGAGACGGCTTCACCAGAAACACTACCATCATAATATCATCAAACAGGGGGAAGCTTTGTGTTCTGGAGGCTGTCATGATTAAAACATCGTCACCGCAACTAAACAAGTAAGCCAACCACGCAGGCACCCTTCACCTCAGTTAGGATCGATCGATAGCATCCATATATGGTATATCGCACTATTCAGCACGTGTTTTGCCTTTTGCATTCTTCTGCTCCTAAGAAAAAATGCCGACCACATAAGGTAGATCCTATAAAATATGGTGATGGAATTGAAGTTGATGAAACCTAATTGCTATTACCTTACTGGTTATACTTACCTGTAATATATTATGATATATTCGTCACTTCTATACGGCGTGCGTTTGCCTTCGAAAATGGAATATTTAATCTTGAAACTCAAGTAAAGATTAATAGATACCAAACATCGGCAAGCTTCTTTTCAATCCCAATGATGAGGAGGGAGCCATAATCAGAAAACTCGAGCAAGGACAGCAAAACATGACAAATATACCTGCACTTAAGTCTTTAACAGCACTTGCATAGAACACAATCTGCTGCCTAAATGCATACAAAATGTATATATATATATATATATATATATATATATATATATACACGTGCATATATTTATTTGCATATGTGATAGTCTCTTATTGCGTGCGAGCTGGCCATTGTTTGCATGCAAAAGTGACGCCTGATGCCGAGTTACACAAATTCGTTTCCATGCACGACACGCATCTTTAAGATGCAATAAGATATAGATTGCATCGCATCGTAGTGAAAGTTCACAACTGCTCCTTGTATAATACCCTTCATGTTGGACATCTCATAAAACGGTTAATCTCTGAAAAATTCAATTTTTGAAAATAAAATTCGAAAATTGTGCATCACCAGATAGTTTTGAATATATTTCTCAGCATCCTCTCGACCATGAAGCTCAAATAATCGTTCATTTTTCTCTTCCTGGTCTTGCTTATTTGACACGGAGTAAAGCTATGCGTACCGCCTTATGCATAAAGCAAAGCGTTCTGCCTGCCGCAAGCCACGTCCTACGGGTCATCATGACATAGCGAGATTCACGACCCGGCTGCAGTTAAACCCACAAATAGGTATTTATCATGTAAATCTTAAACCACCTATCTCCCCAGACAAAACCGAGTAACACAATACCGACGCATTTTCACAGATGGCACTATGCTATGAGATAACGTGTTCAACATGTTGATATGCTGTTGATTGCGTCATTCCTTCCCACTGCAGAGCGTCTTTCGGCTCCCATTCTGGCGACACGGGACGGGATCCCATGGCCGATACCTTAGAGGGAGGCATCCCTTAGAGGGATGCATCATATCACATGGGCCCGCCTCCTGACCGAAAGGCTCTAAGATCCGCACACCTTTTACCTTGGATCGGTACAAGAACACGCATTAACGCAGCAAGGGTCTCTGATCGCCTCAGGTGGTCCAGTAATAGGTACATAGACTCCAGTTCGCCTACAGGTCTAGGCTTAGAATGGCATGGAGTGCAGGACAATGTCGGAATTGGCACCCTGACTGACACACGAACCATTCTATTGCCTCAATTGCGAATACTCATCATAAGCTCTCAGGTTTCTTCTCATGTCCAGAGTGTCCCGAACCAACACGAGACGCCTTCCGTTATTCGAGTCTCGTCCCCGCCCTCTGGCGAACAAATCTTCTCGAGCAACTCGAGGCCCCTTGTTGACACGGGAATACGCTATTAGGCACTGTATGCCTCTGAACGTCACAGGAGCCCCGCATTAATGTTTTCACGGACCAGTGTAAATCGTAGGCTCGGCCGTGTCCCTGCCTGGGAAATAGGCTCCCCAATCTCACGACCAGCACGGAGCGGACTGTTCGATGGTGGTGATCTCTAAGTGCTCTGTCTCAGGTGTGTCCAAACAGCTGCAAGATGATCTCTAACTGACATTTGGGATTCATGCCCTACGCGGCAGGTGTCTTAAATATGACCTACCACCAACACTCTTGGCCGTTCAGCTTCCCATTCGGGCCCTTGATCTCTGGTCTCCAGAGACCCTTGGGCCCTCTTCGGGCCCCTCAAAAAACCGCTCTTGGTCGACTTCGGGCCACTTGCCTCCACAACGACCTCTGTTAGGCACTGTAAACCTCTGACTGGCAACGTGTGACAGGGGACTTCGAAAAATACAACTAGCACAACTTCGCTTGTTAATGTCGAAAATCATGTGTTCTTATCATGTCTATGATCATTGCACAGCTAGGAGTACACAACTAGCAGCGGTTAGACTATACCCCTTTTAAAAGAAATCACTGATGCGACTTGCGCAAGGATAGACACGTATGAAACTTTGCACGTCGAGTGGTACGCAGACGGGTCTGTATTGACACATTTATTTCGTATCCTAAGAACTCGCTCGAAAACATTACGGGTCATCTGTTTCCATTCGTCACGGGATCAAGAGAGCCCATGTCGCCACAACATCTGGCGACTGTTTTCCTTAGTTGGTGAAAAGCGATGTCATATCTTGAGACATTTCCTGCTCTCAAGAAAAGTATTCTGATGCCTGACGGAGTTGTTCCATGACCGGCCAGCGCGGACTCGCCACTCCGCCGGTGACGGCTGCATCCGCCTCACTTGCGTCGGGAGGCCTCATCGGCCAGCTTTTCCACATCCGACTTGATCGCTGCCTGCGTCTGAATTCAGGGTGGCGGTTATAAGCGTGAGTTCGGCACGTGGTGACGCAGTCGTCGCCGTCGGTGTTCATGGCATTAAACGCCTCCGTCAGAGTCAAGTGGCGTGTGGTCCTCGCACTCCCTCAGTGGTGGGATTAGCCGTGCAGCGGCCACGAACCAAGCACAGGACCAGGAGGCAAACGGAACATAGTGACAGGAATCGTTGTTTGCGCTGGCTGCTAGCAAGGTACCTGAAGATACGGCACTGAACCACCGTCTTAAATACGACAGAAATGAGGTCAACTGGAGGCAACTGGCGCCATCCCTTGCAGCAACAAGTGTACTAACAGCAGCGCACTCTGCGCCTCGCAGTGGTACGTTTGTGTAACATGTTATCTCACAGCATGGTGCCACCTGTGAAAATGCGTCGGTGTTGTGTCCTGCGGTTTTGTCTGGGGAGATATGTGGTATTTAAAGTCCTTAAATGGGAAATAGCGGTGTGTTGGTTTAGCTGCAGCCAGGTCGTGAAACCTCGCTATGTCATGATGACCCGTTAGAACGCCGCTTACCTGCAGACAGTACGGAGCAGGTTATTCCGTGTCAGATAGTGGAAGCCAGGAAAGAAAATGAACAGTTTTTCACCTTCATGCTCGATATGATGCTGGGAAAGAACTTCAACATTCTCTGGTGATAATGCACCAATTTTTGATTTTTTGTTGAGAAAACTATTTTTTTCACCAGTCACAGACTTATGATATGACCAACATGCAATGTTTATACGAGGAGCAATCATAAGCTTTTACTAAGATGCAATGCAGCTATATCCCATTGCATCTTAAAAATACCTGTCGTGCATGGACACAAATTTATGTAACTCGGCATAGGCGTCACGCATGCATGCAAGCAGTTGCCAACAAGCGCGCATTTACAGCCTATCACATACGCCTATAAATATATGCATACATAGATGATATATTTTTCATATATATTCATATATATAAATAAATTGGTACATTTAGGTAGCAAATTTTCTTCTTTCAAGTGCTGTTATAGACTTCAGTGTCGGTGCATTTTATAAGGTTTTTTGCTGTCCTTCCTCGAGCTTTGTGATTATGGCTCTCTTCACATCATTTAGATTGAAAAGTAGCTCGCCTATGCTTGGTGTCTATTATTGTGACTAAAGTTTCGTGTGTTCACTGTGTGAACACTGTGTCACTGTGTGAGTGTTCACTTTACACACGCCCGGTTGGCTTCTTGGATACCCTCCGCCGCGGGTGGGGGTCAAGTTGACCGCCTTGAAATCTTCAGAAACTCAAAGGCTAGAGACACCAAATTGACCGGGTGTGTTGGTCTGTAAATAAACTCACTGGGGTCAGATTTTCAGGCTCCTAGGTCATGAATTTCGTGCCAAGCAATGTAAAATTCCGCATTTGTGTTCAACGTGTCGCTAGAACTAAACATCTGTTCTAAGCAAAAGGTCACATGCTTTTTTAAGGTCAGTTACCTTTTTCAGACCTTGGAAGATTATGGTGACGAAAACCATAGAA
The DNA here is from genome assembly GCF_011947565.3 of Pollicipes pollicipes. Taxonomy (NCBI): domain Eukaryota; kingdom Metazoa; phylum Arthropoda; class Thecostraca; order Pollicipedomorpha; family Pollicipedidae; genus Pollicipes; species Pollicipes pollicipes. The sequence goes on along the minus strand of NW_023596738.1, from coordinate 28,913 downwards.
CACTGCATTGAGTTCTTGCATCAGAATAAGCGACAAAGTTAACGCTGGGTAATACGTTCCTAAAAACGAAATGTTGACCTGAGTGAGCTTAGGTCAGTGATCTATTCTGGCTTTTAAGAAGACCACTGAAAAGGTCTAATGTGGTTCTTGTAATGAATCATTCCGAAGTGAGCACCCGGAAACTACTTCATACAGCAAGCCCGTAGAGCGATAAAAATACGTTGGTTTAAACTGGGGCCGACCTCCCTACCTGACCCAAGGTCAATAGACTTTGGTGATTCATTTGATGCTCTGCCTAAAAAATATCTTCAGGCCACAGTCACCCCGGTCAGTGAAGACTTCAGAGGCTCTATGGAAACGCTTAGGTACGATTTTAGGTCTCCGTGGTATGAACGAATTATTTCTTTTTTGCAAAGGAGTTGTCTTGGAATACAACCAAAATATGGTCTATAATGAAATAGCTTTCGAGGTAGCACTGCAACATCTCCACCACCCAAGAGAGCTCAAAGTTATCTGTAAAATGTGCAAAAATTGTGGCAATCTCCTTTTCTGCATCAATATTAATATACTATTATAACAAGTGAGTAACGCTAACCTACGGCAGGTCGACCTACTACCCTACGGCACAACGCTGACCCACAGCAGGTTAAAGTCAGAACACGGTTTCAGCGAAGTCAACGTCTATGGAATCGCTTATCTGATGGTACAACGGTTGTGTTAGATGAGGCCAAACATCTCTAAGATACTTTTTAGGCAACGCATCAATGAATGACCAAAGTCCATTGACTATGGGTCAGGTAGGGGAGGTCGGCCCGAGATTAAAACCAACGTGTTTTATTACTCTACAGTTTGCTGTATGAAGTAGTTCCTGGTGCTCACTTTGAAATGATTGATTATAGGAACCGGCGGTTAGTCATTTCCAGTGGCACTCTTAAAAGTCAGAATAGGTCACTGACCTAAACTGACTCAGGACAATAATTCGTTTCCAGGAGCGTACAACCTAGCGTAAACTTTGTACGCTTATTCGAATGCAAAACTCAATGCAGTGTTCTATGATTTTCGTAGCCGTGACATTCTAAGGTCGAAAAAGGCCACTGGCTTTAAAAGAGCATGTGACATTTTGCTTACAACAGGTGTCTAGTTATGGGACACTTCGAACACAACTGTGGAGTTTGACATTGTTTGTCACAAATTCATGACCTGGGAGCCTGAAAATTTGACCACGTGAGTTGACTTACAGACCAACCACACCTGATCAATTTGGTGTCTCTCTGGCCCCCTTAGATGCTGAGAATTCAAGGCGGTCAACTTGACCCCCACCCGAGCGGAGGGTATCCAACAAGCCAACGGAGTGTGTTAAAGTGAACACTCACACAGCCCGTTTGCTTGTCTCAATCTGTGTTTAATTTTGATATTGTTTCTTGTACCACATCTCCGTCACAAATTCACGCATCAGCGTATCCTCAAGAAAATTAGACATGAAAACATCAAACCGGTTAAACCAAGACGACAAGATGACGGTCCCACCTACTATAAAAACAAAAATGTCACACAGTTCTGAATGAAAAAATAATTTAACAGCCAACTCTGACCCCGTGAAACGAACCAACATTCGCTTATCAATTTCGTTGTGACGTAGGCGATTGCAGGTTTCTAAAGCAATTCAAACTACGTTCTTGTCATTACCACCACACTTTCAATGTGGTTGACAATGCACTTGGCTGATGTGCCCGAAGGAGAGCACGTGAGGAAAGAACACGGGCGGAACCACAACCGAGACGGCCTTCACCAGAAACACATCATCATAATATCATCAAACAGGAGGAAGCTTTGTGTTCTGGAGGCTGTCATGATTAAAACATCGTCACCGCAACTAAACAAGTAAGCCAACCACGCAGGCACCCTTCACCTCAGTTAGGATTGATCGATAACATCCATATATGGTAATCGCACTATTCAGCACGTGTTTTGCCTTTGCATTCTTCCTAAGAAAAATGCCGACCACATAAGGTAGATCCTATAAAATATGGTGATGAAATTGAAGTTGATGAAACCTAATTGCTACTACCTTACTGGTTTATACTTACCTGTAATATATTATGATATATTCGTCACTTCTATACGGCGTGCGTTTGCCTTCGAAAATGGAATATTAATTTTCAAACTCAGGTAAAGATTAATAGATACCAAACATCGGCAAGCTTCTTTTCAATCCCAATGATGAGGAGGGAGCCACAATCAGAAAATTCGAGCAAGGACAGCAAAACATGACAAAATATACCTGCACTTAAGTCTTTAACAGCACTTGCATAGAACACAGTCTGCTGCCTAAATGCATAAAAAATGTATATACATACATATATATATATATATATATATATATATATATATATATATATATATACACATTCATATTCATATGTGTATGCATATATTTATTGTCGTAAGTGACAGGGTCTTAATGCATGCTAGTTGGCAATTTTGTTGGCTTGCATGCATGCGTGACGCCTGACGCCGGGTTACATAAATTTGCGTACATGCACGACACGTATTTTTAGATCCAATAGAATTTAGCTGCATTGCATCTCAGTAAATGCTTATGATTGCTCCTTGTGTAATACATTACATGTTGGTCATCTCATAAGACTGTGACTGGAGAAAAATGCAATTTTCTCAACAACAAAAAATCAAAATTTGTGCATCATCACCAGATAATTTTGAAGTTATTTTCTCAGCATCATATCGAGCATGAAGCCGAAATAACTGTTCATTTTTCTCTTCCTGCTTCTACTTATCTGACACGGAATAAGCTATTCGTACTGCCTGCAGTAAGTCGCGTTCTACGGGTCATCATGACATAGCGAGTTTTTACGACCTGGCTGCAGTTAACCCACAAAGAGCTTTTTCCCATTTAAGTCTTAAAACCACATATCTCCCAAGACAAAACCCAGTGACACAACACCGACGCATTTTCACAGATGGCACCATGCTGTGAGATAACATGTTACACAAACGTACCACTGCGAGCGCAGAGTGCGCTGCTGTTAGTACACTTGTTGCTGAAACGGATGGCGCCAGTTGCCTCCAGTTGACTCATTTCTGTCGTATTTAAGACGGCGGTTCAGTGCCGTATCCTCAGTACCTTGCTAGCAGCCAGCGCAAACACCTTCCGTCACTATGTTCCGTCTTGGCCTCCTGGTCCTGTGCTTGGTCGTGGCCGTCACGGCTAATCCCACCACTGAGGGAGTGGGAGGACACACGCACTTGACTCTGACGGAGGCGTTTAATGCCATGAACACCGACGGCGACGACTGCATCACCACGGCCGAACTCAACGCTTATACCGCCACCCTGAGTTCAGACGCAGCAGCGATCAAGTCGGATGTGGAAAAGATGGGCGATGACGCCTCCGGACGCAAGTGAGGCGGATGCAGCGTCACCGGCGGAGTGGCGAGTCCGGGACTGGCCGGTCATGGAACAACTCCGTCATGCATCACAAGACTTTTCGGAGAGGAAGAGATGTCTGAACAAATGGCAACGAGTTTTCACCAACTAAAAAACGATCGTCAGATGCTGTGCGGCATGGACTCTCATCCGGTGGCCAACTTGAGCAGGCGGCGCGTTATGTTTTCGAACGAGTTCGTAGCATACGAAATAAACGTGTCAACCCGGGCCTGTATATTACTGCGCAGCGTGAAAAGCTTGCCATGTGGTTATCCTCACGCGCTTCGCATCATTGATATTTTTGAAAGGGACGATAGTCTGATCGTTGCTGATTATGAGCTTCTAAAAGTGCGATGAACGTACACACGGTGATGACATATGATGTTCATAACAGGCCAAATTTTGCGATTTGCATTTTTCGGAGTCTCTGACACACATTGTCAGTCAGGAGTCAGAGGGGCAAGGTAGACGATAGAATGGGCCATCAGATTGGTGTACGTTTTTGCGCCACGTGACACGCGGCGCGTGCACACTTGTTGAAAAACAATAGAACTGGCCATTTTTGACGCTTTCGAAGCCCCGTTCACACATGATGTTTGTAACAAGTCAAGTCTACATCTCGTAAGCTTAGAACGGTTTTGGTCTAGGTAGAAAGGAACGCATTCTACAGAGCTGGTAACAGTTCGTTTTCCATTCATAGAAGATATTTTGCCAAGATAGTTATACTTAGCGACAAAAGTGTTGCCTGAAAGGGTACTATGGCGTTGGTGTTGAGTTTACCACTACGTGTTGCTTAAACAGCGGTAAACATTAGCTGCTTAGCGGACCACCGCAGTGCTTGACCTACCACGCTGCCCAGTTGGGGAAAAGACATGCAATCCTGCATGGCAGGGTCGTCATAAAGTGTCACTCCAGGGGTTTTTGTCCAGGCCCGAAGAGGGCACCAGGGGTTTCTGGACACCAAAGACCAGGGGCCCGGATGGAAAGCTGAACCACCCAAATTGTTGGATGTAGGCCACATGTAAGTCGCTCGCCGTCGGACCATGATCCCAAATGTCAGTTAGAGAGCAGCTCTTCGAGCTCAGGAGCTCTTCAGGAAGCGCATTAGACATTTTAAGTGGTTTTCTTAGTAGTCAGAATGGGTCACTGACCTAAACTTACTCAGGCCAATATTTCTTTTTTAGCAACGTTTTACCTAGCGCGAACTTTGTCTCTTCTTCGAATGCAAAACTCAATGCAGTGTTCTTTGATTTTCGTCACCATGACCTTCTACGGTCGAAAAAGGTCAATATCCCTCAATGAACATGTGACCTTTTGCTTCGAACAAGTGTCTAGTTCTGGATACAATTTGAAGACAAATTTGGAGCTTGGCATTGTTTGGCACAAAATTCGTGACCTGGGAGCCTGAAAATTTGGCCAAGTGAGTTGATTTGCAGACCAACACACCCTGCCAATTTGGTGTCTCAAGCCCTCTTAGTTCCTGAGATTTCAAGGCGATCAACTTGCCTCCCACCCGAGCGGAGGGAATCGAACATGCCAACCGGGCGCGTGTTAAAAGTGAACACTCACTCAGCCCGTTTTTTTTTGTCTCCATCCGTATTTAATTTTAATATTGTTTCTCGTACCACATCTGTGTCACAAAATCACGCATCATTCCCTCTTTACATACCATTTGGAACGATTTCAACTGCATGGAGCAATTCCGCAAAATTGGTGCTCTTTTTAAAGCCCGTATATTTTGGTCTTCTTTACATTCATTACATAAGAATGTACCAAAACCTCCTGAAAATTTTTGACAGAATGGAGGCGTCGTGTGAAGACAAGAATATATATGCGCTTGGGTAAGTCCCGAGGTGTGATTTCACATGGTCTGATCAACTCAGTGAAAGGAAACAAGAGAAGCAGGCCGTTTCCAACATGTCAGAAATTTATGTTCTGCTCACATTTGAACCAGCATTTGCACAAGGTGCATTTACCTATTGTTAAGTTTGTTGGTGTATTTACCGGTTCTTTGGACTGTCAGCATGGCCTTGAGAATTCAGGAATGATTTGCGAGGTTAGGTTAGGAACTTTTTCGTGATCTATATTATGGGCCTCTTTTATCAGAACGTAATCAGACCGTTGTGCTGTGGCTAACGTGGTCATCACGCAGGTCGCAGAAGCCGTGTTGCTTTTGTCTGACGCCGACGCGTATGTAACACTTGTTATGTCTACTTCTCCTTCTTGCACATGCTCTACTTCTTGATACACATGGACGCGTCAACAGCAGCATGCACTCCAATCAAATAGTGTGTGACCCGTTGCGTCATCGTTAACATCATATCTACTACCTGCCGATATCAGCAGGTCGCCTAGCGTGACACTTCCTCACGACCCTGCCATGCAGGAATTGCGTGGGTTTTCCCCAACAGGGCAGCGTGGTTGGTCAAGCAGTGCGATTGTCCGCTAAGCAGCTAATGTTTACCGCTGTTTAAGCAACACGTAGTGGCAAACCCAACAACAACGCCATAGTACCCTTCCAGGCAACGCTTTTGTCGCTAAGTCTGCCTTTCTTGACAAAGTATATTCAATGAATGAAAGACGACCTGTTACCTCCTCTGTAGAATACATTCCTTTCTATGTAGACCAAAACCGTTCTAAGCTTACGAGATGTGGACTTGACTTGATACAAACATCACGTGTGGACGTGGCGTCAAAGTGTCAAAAACGGCCAGTTCCATTGTTTTTCAACACGTGTGCACGTGCTGCGTGTCACGTGACGCAAAAACTTACACCAGTCTGATGGCCCATTCTATCGTATGTCTTGCCCCTGTGACCTCTGACTGACAACATGTGTCAGGGACTCTGAAAGATGCAAATCGCAAACTTTGGATTGTAACGAACATCATGTGTCATCACCGTGTCCATGATCACCGCACATTTAGGAGCTCATAACTAGCAATGATCAGACTATCGTGCCCTTTAAAAATATCAATGATGCCAAGCGCGTGAGAATAAACACATGGCAAGCTTTTCACGCTGCCCGGTAATATACAGGCCTGAACTGACACGTTTATTTCGTATGCTACGAACTCGTTCGAAAACATATCGCGCCGCCTGCTCAATTTGGCCACCGGATGAGAGTCCATGCCGCACAGCAACTGACGATCGTTTTTTAGTTGGTGAAAAACCGTTGCCATTTGTTCAGACATCTCTTCCTCCCCGAAAAGTCTTGTGATGCCTGACGGTGTTGTTCCACGACCGGCCAGTCGCGGACTCGCCACTCCGCCGGTGACGCTGCATCCGCCTCACTTGCGTCCGGAGGCGTCATCGCCCATCTTTTCCACATCCGACTTGATCGCTGCTGCGTCTGAACTCAGGGTGGCGGTATAAGCGTTGAGTTCGGCCGTGGTGATGCAGTCGTCACCGTCGGTGTTCATGGCATTAAACGCCTCCGTCAGAGTCAGGTGCGTATGTCCTCCCACTCCCTCAGTGGTGGGATTAGCCGTGGCGGCCACGACCAAGCACAGGACCAGGAGGCCAAAACGGAACATAGTGACGGAAGTAGTTTGCGCTGGCTGCTAGCAAGGTACTGAGGATACGGCACTGAACCACCGTCTTAAATACGACAGAAATGAGTCAACTGGAGGCAACTGGCGCCATCCCTTGCAGCAACAAGTGTACTAACAGCAGCGCACTCTGCGCTCGTAGTGGTACGTTTGTGTAACATGTTATCTCACAGCATGGTGCCATCTGTGAAAATGCATCGGTGTTGTGTCACTGGGTTTTGTCTGGGGAGATATGTGGTTTAAAGACTTGAATGGGAAATAGCGGTGTGTTGGTTTAGCTGCAGCCAGGTCGTGAAACTCGCTATGTCATGATGACCCGTAGAACGCCGCCTACTGCAGGCAGTACAGATCGCTTTATTCCGTGTCAGATAAGTAGAAGCAGGAACAGAAAAATGAACAGTTATTTCACCTTCATGCTCGATGTGATGCTGGGAAAGAACTTCAAAATTCTCTGGTGATGATGCACAATTTTTTATTTTTTTTTGTAGAGAAATTTAATTTTTTCACCAGTCACAGTTTGATGAGATGACCAACATGCAATGTGTTATACAAAGAGCAATCATAAGGTTTTACTAAGATGCAATGCAGCTATATCCCATTGCATCTTAAAAATACGTGTCGTGCATGGACACAAATTTATGTAACTCGGCATCAGGCGTCACGCATGCATGCAAGCAGTTGCCAACTGGCGCGCATTTAGAGCCTATCACATACGCCTATAAATATATGCATACATAGATGCATATATTTTCATATATATTCATATATATATATATATATATATATATATATATATATAAATGAATTGGTACATTTAGGTAGCAAATTTTCTTCTTTGCAAGTGCTGTTATAGCCTTCAGTGTCGGTGCATTTCATAAGGTTTTTTGCTGTCCTTGCTCGAGCTTTCTGATTATGGCTCTCTTCTCATCAGTTAGATTGAAAAGTTGCTCGCCTATGCTTGGTGTCTATTGATGTTACTAAAGTTTCGAAATTAGATATTCCATTTTCCAAGGCCGACGCATACCGGATGTAAATGACGAATATATGATCATATATCAAAGGTAAGTAGAACCAGTAACGTAAAAACAATCAGGTTTCATTAACTTCAATTCGATTACCATCTTTTATGTGATTTACCTTAGGTGGCCGGCATTTTTTCTTAGAATCACAGGAATTCAAGCGGCAAAACACATGCTGAATGTACGATGCCATGCGATATACCTTAAACGGATGGCATCGATCGTTCCTAACTGAGGTGGAGGGTGCCTGGGAGGCTGGCTTACTTGTTTAGCTGCGGTGACGATGTTTAGGTCGTGACAGCTTCCAGAACACAATGCTTCTTCCTGTTTGATGATATTATGATGGCAGTGTCTCTGGTAAGGCCGTCTCGGTTGATGTTCCGGCCGTATCTTTCCGCACGTGCTTATTTGGGGCACGTCAGCCAAGTAACTTGTCAAGCACTTTGAAAGTGTGGTGGTGATGACACCAACCAATTATTTCTTAATGTTAATTAAAAAATCCAATTAATGTTAATTTATTTCTCAGCATCCTCTCGAACATGAAGCTGAAATAATCATTCCTTTTTCTCTTCATGCTCCTACTTATTTAACACGGAATAAAGCTATCCGTAGTGTCTTATGCATGAAGCAAAGCGTTCTGCCTGCCGAAACCGGCGTTCTACGGGTCAACATGACATATCGAATTTCACGAACTCGCTGCAGCCAAACCCACAAACAGCTATTTTTCAATTAAGTCTTAAAACAACATACCTACCTAGATAAAACCAAGTAACAAAAAACCGACACATTTTCACAGATGGCATCATGCTATGAGATAACATGCTCAACATGTTGATAACATGCTGTTGATAACATCCTTCCGTTCCACCGCGGAGCGTCGTTCGGTTCCCGTTCTGGCGACACGAGACATGATTCCCTGACCGATACAGGGGGTCCTTAGAGGGATGCATCATATCACATGGGCCCGCCTCCTGACACAGAGGCCTTACGATCACCGCAGTTTTCCCTTCTATCGGTACAAGCACCCGCATTAACGCAGAAAGGTCTCTTATCACCTCAGGTGGTCCCGTAATGGGTCCATAGACTCCGGTTCGCCTCAACGGGTCTATGCTGGAATTGGCATGGAGTGCAGACAATTCGGAACTGGCACCCTGACTGACACAGAGCCATTGCATTGCCTCAATGTGAATAGTCATCATAACCTCTCATGTTTTCTTTCATGTCTAGAGTGTCCCGACCAACACGGGACGCCTTCCGTTGTTCGAGTCTCGTCCCGGCCTCTGGCGAACAAAGCTTCTCGAGCAACTCGAGGCCCCTTGTTGAAACGGAAAAAGCTATTAGGCACTGTATGCCCCTGAACGTCACACGAACCCCGCATTAATGTGATCACGGACCGGTGTAAATGGCAGGCTCGGCCGTGTCCCCACCTGGGAAATGGGCTCCTCGATCTCAGACCGGCACGGAGCCGACTGTTCGGTGTTGGTGATTTATAAATGCTCTGTCTCCGGTGCGTCCAACAGCTGCAAGATGCTCTCCAACTGACATTTGTGACCATGACCCTACGGGCAGGTGTCTTAATTATGACCTACAACCACACTCTTTACCGTTCAGCCTTCCATGCGGGCCCTTGATCTTTGGCCTCCAGATACCCTTGGGCCCCTCTTCGGGCCGCTCAAAAACCGCTCTTGGTCGACTCGGGCCACTTGCCTCCACACGACCTCTGTTTGGCACTGTAACCTCTGACAACGTGTGGCAGGTACTTCAAAAAGTGCAACTAGCACAACTTCGCTGGTTAGGAAAATCACGTGTTATTATCGTGTCTATGATCGTTGCACGGTTAGGAGTACATAACTAGCAGCGGTTAGACTATACCCCTTCTTAAAAGAAATCAATGATGCGACAGGAGTAAAGATTATCGCATCTGAAAATTTTCACGTTGAGTGGTAGCAAACGGGCCTGTATTAACACATTCATTTCGCATCATAAGAACTCGCTCGAAAACATTACGGGCCGTCTGTTCCCATTGGCCAACGGATCAAGAGAGCCCATGTCGCACAACATCTGACGACTGTTTTCTTAGTTGATGAAAAAGTGATGTCATATCTTGAGACATTTCTTCCTCCGCGAAAAGTCGTCTGATGCCTGACGGAGTTGTTCAATGGCCGGCCAGTGGTGGACTCGCCACTCCGCCGGTGACGCTGCATCCGCCTCACTTGCGTCGGGACGCATCATCGGCCAGCTTTTCCACATCCGACTTGATCGCTGCTGCGTCTGAATTCAGTGTGGCGGTATAAGCGTTGAGTTCGGCCGTGGTGACGCAGTCGTCGCCGTCGGTGTTCATGGCATTATACGCATCCGTCAGAGACTGGTGGGTGTGTCCTTTCACTCCCACCTTAGCGGGATTAGCCGTGGCGGCCACGACCAAGCACAGGACCAGGAGGCCAAAACGGAGCATAGTGAAAGGAACGTAAGGAACTTATAAGGCAACGGAATAAACTTGTAAGAGCGGAAAGTTCTTGCGCTGGCTGCTGGCAAGATACTGAAGATACGGCACTGAGCAACCGTCTTAAGCACTTAAAGAATGAGTCAGCTGAGGGCAATTGGCGCCATCCGTTGCAGCAACAAGTGAACTAACAGTTGCACACTTTGCAGCGTGTTACGTTTGTACAACGTGTTATCTCAAAGCATGGTGCCATCTGTGAAAATGCGCAAATGCTGTGTGTTCCTTGTTTTTGGCTTAGAAGATATATCGTTTTACGAATTAGGTTGGGAAAAAGTTGTTTGTTGCTTGAGCTGCAGCCAGGTAGAGAATCATGCTGTGTCATGATGACCAACAGAACACCGCTTACGGCCGGCAGAATGCTCTGCTTCACGCATAAGACAGTATTGATAGGTTTATTCCTTATCAAATAGTTATGAAAAAGGAGAGAAAAATGGAAAATTCGTTCGGCTACATATCTTGGGCGGGATGATGATGAGCTATTAATTCGAAATCAAGCGACCAGCATGCACAATTTTTACTTTCTTATTTTTGAAGCAGCGAGCCACAGTTTTATGAGGTGACCAACATTAAGGGTATTGTTGACGTAGTGCGACGCAGTACGGGTCGTGGTATCTAACTTGTGACCTTAGAGGACCTATGTCCTGTTCAAATACGTTTATGATTGCAAAGGTGGCCCGACTGGAGACGCCCATAGGGATCTGCGACCAGCGCTGCGTGAGCCAGGTTGTCCTTGTTCCTCTCAGAGGCGCCGGCATTCGACAAAAAGTCGTCTGTCTATCCCACGGTGTCATTCACGCTCGCCTTGTCATGCATTGTCGCTCGCATTCAGATGTGACCAGATCCCGATTTCTGACATGTTTTGTTCTGACATGAACCCTCTGCTTCTGATGTTTTCTTCCTCCGAATGGATCGACCATGATATCAAAATTAATCCTCCCGCTCCAGGCGAGTGTCGCGGCCGCGGAAGCGAGGAGAGGAGGAGTAACAATAAGACTCGGAGAGCCGCCGGCGCGAGGGCGGGCATGCCGGCTGGACGGACCGTGTGGAATACCTGTGACAATTGTCAAATGCAGAAGTGACTTTGGACGTACTGAGTGTACCAGTGGGCCGGAGGAAAGGCACCGAACAGCAAAACTTACATGTTCACAAAAACCATTGCCAGCGGTGGGCCAATACGACTCCTCATGGCTATTCCCTCTATCTGTCTGTAGAGGGATTGATAGAATGGATCACTCCAACACTAGGGATATTCTGTACCTCAACACGTTGCTTACGGTCCAAAAGACTGGCAAGTAACTTTACATCAAGTACACTCAATACATCAACTATTACACCAAACACTTCATACGTACTCCAAATTTTACATCAAGCCAATCTGAGGCCCTCTCATCTTGCCCTTCAAATCAGCTGACGCCATGAAAATCAAAATGACGGCATTTCACGCACAGCTTTTGAGGGCACAATGCCTGGCCTCAAACAAACAGCTGCCATAAAGGGATGAAACAAAATGCAATATTTATTTGCATCAAATGGATGTCCACTTAGGATGATCCAACAGAGTAAATACCTACCAAAACATGCTCCAGACAACGTACATAGACGACAAAACCGCGATACAAGCGATGGAAGCCATGTACAACTTAAAGTGTGCTGTCAACCACAAAAACGCATTGGAGAATAGTAAGAAGTGGCGCATGTAATAAATATGATAAGTTCTGCAGAACTCTTAAGCAAAAATAACTACTAGTTGAGCGAAAGCTGATTCCCTAAAGAACCAATTTTTAGGCCTGTTGAAAGAAGCGCCACCTGTATCAAACATATTTCTCAAGTGAGCTATCATGTTTTATGACTGATACTGGCCGTAAACCATCATGAATCTATGCTTTCGTGTAGACTGCTAACATAGGAGGGAAATAACACAAAGCTGCATGGTAAGCTGCATTCCGCACTTCTTAAACGGATTTACACGGACATAAACCCGTGTATTCATTCAGGTCCAAAGTGCAGCAACTCCTAACGCCGGCTCAGCTGATTCGGCATCAGCAGACGAAAGACAGGTGTTGTTGAATGACCGAGCGAGGTTGTGGCGGTGGAGCAGGATAGTCGGGTCACCACCACTTGTCGACAGGTCACAGTCAGCTCGGTTAGTGTTGACTTGGGAGGTCCTATGGAAACGCTTACTTACAACGTTAGGTCTCCGTGCTATGAACGACTCATTTTTTTAAAGTGTTGTCTTGGAACACAACCAAGATATGGACTATAATGAAATAGGTTTGGAAGTAGTACTGCAACTCCTCACCATTTAAAAGAAGTTAAGTTATCTGTGAAATGCGCAAAAATTGTGACAATCTCGTTTTTTACGTCAATGTTAACTGTCTATCCCACGGTGTCATTCACGCTCACCTTGTCATGCTTTGTCGCTCGCATTCAGATGAGACCAGAACCTGGGTTTCTGACATGTTGGAAACCCTCTGCTTCTGGTGTTTCTTTCACCGAATGGATCGACCATGAAATCAAACAATCCTCCCGCCCCAGGCGCCCCGTGCGAGGTCGCGGCCGCGTGGGCGACGAGGGTGGTAGTAACATGGAGAAGGCTCGGAGAGCCGCCTGCGCGAGGACGGACTTGCTGGCGGGACGGACTGTGGAGTACCTGTGATGATTGTCAAATGCAGAAGTGACTTTGGACGCACTGAGTGTAACAGTGAGCCGGAGGCGAGGCACCGAACAGCAAAACTTACATGTTCACAAAAACCATTGTCAGCGGTGGGCCAATACGGCTCCTCATAGCTATTCCCCTATCTGTCTATAGAGGGATTGATAGAATGGACCACTCCAAAGCTAGGGATATTCTGTACCTCAACACCTTGCTCACTGTCCAAAAGGCTGGCAAATAACTTTACATCAAGTACACTCAATACATCAACTAGTTACACCAAACACTCCATACGTACTCCAAATTTTACATCAAGCCAATCTGAGGCCCTCTCATCTTGCCCTTCAAATCAGCTGACCCCATGAAAATCAAAATGACGGCATTTCACGCACAGCTTTTGAGGGCACAATGCCTTGCCTCTAACAAAGCAGCTGCCACAAAAGAATGAAACAAAATGTACTATTTGTTCGCATCAAGTGGATGTCCACTTAGGATGATTGAAAAGGGAAATACCTTACCAAAACATTCTCCAGACGATATACACAGACGACACAGCCGCTTTCAAACCATGGAAGCCATGTACAATTTATAGTGCGTCATCAACCACAAAACCGCATTGGAATGTAGTAAGAAATGGTGCATGTAATAAATAACATAAATTCTCTAGAGCGCCTAAGTAAAAATAACTTCTAGTTGTGCCAAAGCTGATTCCCTAAAGAACTATTTGTGTGGCCTGTTGATAGAAGTGCCACCTACATCAACCATATTTTTACGTGAGCTACCATGTTTTATGACTCTGATATGGGCCGTAAACCATCATGAATCTATGTTTTACTGTAGACTGCTAACATAGGAGAGAAATAACACAAAGCTGCATGATAAGTTGCATTCCGCGCTTTTGAAACGGATTTACACAGATAGAAACCCGTGTATTCATTCAGGTTCAAAGTACAGCAACTCCTAACGCCGGCTCAGCTGATTCGGCTTCAGCAGACGGAAGACAGGTGTTGTTGAATGACCGAGCGAGGTTGTGGCGGCTGGAGCAGGATACAGCGGTACCAAAGGTGCTCAAATGAATAAGGCCTTGTCAAACAGCTGAATGAAGTTAACAGTGCAGTCAGCAAAAGGCATCCGCTGAATGGCATGGAGGTAAGATCAATGTGCAGACTTTTTGGTGCATGGGTGTGCCAGCATAGCCCAGACCACGCTGGGCTGAAGTTCCTGGTGTTTTGTTTGCATATGATCACCATCACAGCATTATGATTTCTTCAGTATTTCTATCAGATTTACTTTCTTTCCTCATGGCGAGGTCAGAATTCTGAGGGCTTTTGTAGGTGTTGATACCATGGGAAACCTGTGCTAGAACCCTTAGGCTGCATAGTATTGATATTTTTGTCAAACCTGTTAAAAATACTTCCATGCAGTATACCAAGTTATAATTCATGAGCATTCATTGCTTGTTGGAGGCCATTAACAATGAAGGGGCAACAGCTGAATCCCAGTCATTGCTCCTGTATATAAGTGCGCTGCTTCTGAAACCAGAAATGAGGTTCAAAAGGATTCAGATGTGTAGACCCTCACATCAGATGTGTAGACTCAGATGTGTAGATTCAGATGTGTAACAATATACAAGATCAGTTTAGTTTTAGATGTGGGCATGACCAGAAAGTGCTGGAATGTAGATTGTTGCGATGCGTGTTGGTATTATGATCAGGTGATGCATGTTGCGAATCAATCAGCCTTTATGGTGTAAGCAAATGAACCATTCTCAATGTATGCATATGTTTGTTAATGCAAGCACACATATATGCTTTTAGGTGTGAGATCCAATTGATGCTTGAAAGAAATTCTCAATTTTGTTTTGTTCGCAAAGACCTTGGTTCATCAAACTGATCTAACCTCATGCAATTCCACGGTAAGTATGCCATGCTTTCACTCGTGAAAAAAAGACGAGGAAGATTGGATGATGCATCAGGGTATCGAAGCAGCATTCATGTGTGAAACAATACGCACTTTTCACCCGTCTTCGCCAGACACGTGCTTCCTTGCTGCTGAAAATCCATGTCCACATCTCCCACGCGCGAAGCCGGAGCGGCGGCAACGTTATACAAGACGCACAGAGCACCCGCCGTTTCAGCGCCAATCATTAGCAACGTCTGTCGCAGGCGCGCCAAACTCGTGTTACACACTGGGATTATATAAACGTCTTGATAATTGTTTTCTTTCCTTATGCACCCCAATGTCCGCAGGTACACAACGTTTGAACCGTAACGTAGTCGGGTCACCACCACTTGTCGACAGGTCACAGTCACCTCGGTCAGTGTGGACTTGAGAGGTTCTATGGAAACGCTTGCTTACGATGCTAGGTCTCCGTGCTATAAACGACTTATTTTTTACTTGTTGTCTTGGAACACCACCAAGATATGGACTATGATGAAATACGTTTGGAAGTAGTACTGCAACTGCTCACCATTCAAAAGAAGTTATCTGTGAAATGCGCAAAAATTGTGGCAATCTCGTTTTTTACGTCAATGTTAACATACCTTAATAGCAAGCGAATACCGCTGCCCTACGACAGGTCGACCTACTGCCCTACGGCAGTAGGTCGACAACGGAGTGTTAGATGAAACGAAGCATCTCTAAGATATTTTTTAGGCAGAGCATCAATTGAATGACCAAAGCCCATTGATCTTGGGTCAGGTAGGGAGGTCGGCCCAGGATCAAAACCAACCTGTTTTGTCGCTATACGGCTTGCTGCATGAAGCAGTTTATGGTGCTCACCTCGGAATGATTGATTACAAGAACCGCATTAGACATTTTCAGTGGTCTTCTTAAAAGTCAGAATAGGTCACTGACCCCAGCTGACTCAGGTCAACATTTCGTTTTTAGGAACTTATTACCTAGCGTCAACTTTGTCGCTCATTCGAATGCGAAACTCAATGCAGTGTTCTATGATTTTTCAGAGATGCATGGCTTTGTATAACACCGCGTTGTTGCATCGGATTGAACGATTCCCTAGAAATTGACTTCGCTGAATCCGTGGCCTGACTTTGACCTGCCGTAGGTCGATGACCTTACGAGTTGTATCTAAATTTTCTGGACCAAACGAGCCGCTATTCAATTGTCTACAGCCATGAAAAAATTGCACGGATACGCTGCAGTTCGAAAGCCATTCCAGAAAACTTCGAGGGGTCAATTTGACCCCCACTCGTGGGCGTGTTAATGCACTCTCGTTGACGTCCACAAATTCGTTTCCATTCATACGTACTAGGTGGTCGTCAAGGAGATATAGACTGAATTGAAGTAATGACTGACGATTGCTGCTTGCTTTGTCCCCTGAATGTTCCTGAACTCTTACAACTATAGCTCGCTGCCTCAAACAAAACAATGAAAAGTGGAGCATAATTGACAGACATTTTGAATTTACTGCTCATCGTTGTTCCCACACTCAGATGACGTTAAAGTAATGATGTTTCTTTACTCCTTTCTGCTTCTTATTTGACAGGGAATAAAGCTATCAGTGCTGACATATGCATGAAACAGGTCATCTCGTTAGCCGTAATCGGGGTTCTATGGGTCATCGTGACATAGCATGATTTAGCACCTGGCTGCATCTAAAGCTACAAACAACTTTTTCCAACCTGATTCGTAAAACGATGCATCTCCTCAGACAAAAGCAAGAAACACATAACATCAGCGCATTTTCCCAGATGCAACCATGCTATGAGACAGCACGTTGCACAAACGTAACACTGCGAGCGCAAAGTGCGTAGCTGTTAGCACACTTGTTGCTACAGCGGATGGCGCCAGTTGCCTCCAGTTGACTCATTCTTGACTATTTAAGACCATGGTTGAGTGCCGTATCATCAGTACCTTGCCAGCAGCCAGCGCAAGAACCTTCCGTTCTTACAAGTTTATTCCGTTGCCTTACAAGTTTCTCACGTTCCTTTCACTATGCTCCGTTTTGGACTCCTGGTCCTGTGCTTGGTCGTGGCCGCCACGGCTAATCCCGCTAAGGTGGGAGTGAAAGGACACACCCACCAGTCTCTGACGGATGCGTATAATGCCATGAACACCGACGGCGACGACTGCGTCACCACGGCCGAACTCAACGCTTATACCGCCACACTGAATTCAGACGCAGCAGCGATCAAGTCGGATGTGGAAAAGCTGGCCGATGATGCCTCCCGACGCAAGTGAGGCGGATGCAGTGTTACCGGCGGAGTGGCGAGTCCACCACCGGGCGACCATGGAACAACTCCGTCAGGTATCAGAAGACTTTTCGGGGAGGAGGAAATGTATCAAGAAATGGCGACGCTTTTTCACCAACCAATAAAACAATCGTCAGATGTTGAGCAAAATGGGCCCTCTTGATCCGGTGGCCAATGGGAAAAGACGGCCCGTAATGTTTTCGAGCGAGGTCTTAGGATACGAAATAAATGTGTTAATACAGACCCATCCGCTACCACCCAATGTGAAGAGCTTCACATGAGTTTATCCTTACGCAAGTCACATCACTGATATTTTTGAAGAAGTGGTTTAGTCTGGCCGTTGCTACCTACGGACTTCCAAACGTGTGATGATCATAGACACGATGATGACACATGATGTTCAAAACATGCCAGGTTTTGCTAGTTGCATTTTCGAAGTCCCTGCCACACGTCGTCAGTCAGAGATTACAGTGCTTAAAAGAGATCGTGTGGAGGCAAGTGGCCCGAGTCGACCAAGAGCGGTTTTTGAGTGGCCCGAAGAGAGGCCCAAGGGCCTCTGGAGACCAGAGATCAAGGGCCCGAGTAGAAAGCTGATCGACCCAAGATTGTAGCTGAAGGTCACATGTAAAACGCGCGGCCGTAGGGCCATGATCCCAAATGTCAGTTAGGAGATCATCGAATGACTAGGCCCCAGTGTGCATCGACTGAACTGTTTCCGTTAGATGCAGGCTCGCTCCGGGTTGGGAGCCCCTGCCGAGGAGCTTGGGGCACCTTGTAAGCTTCTTGCGCTGCTATACACGACTGCTCCTCAATGATATTTAACCAGGAAGGTGTTCGCCCGCACTCTCTCCGGTACAATGACATGGGCTGCATTGATGCGGCCATTTTGTTCTGTCAGATGATCCGCCAAACCGAGGCCCAATCCGAATGCCAAGTGGGGCTCAGAAGTTCCATGGATTCACTTCGGGTAGGTACCCTGCAGAGCGGCAGCTGTGATGCACGAAATAAACTGGTAAACCGATCGTGCAGTTTTGAGCCCATCCGGTGCTTCCGAGCCCATGTATAAGTCCTTATGTCAAACACTTCTTTGACGTAAAACACGGCGAATCGTTCTCGAATAGCTTCCTCCCCTATATTGCCGCCACGCTTCTTGAAACGCCTTCAAAATCAGGCATAGCTGTCAGGTTTTTTCATTCATTCATATTTACTTTGACCTTACGAATAATTCTACCCACCAAACGTGTTATAATGCGGCAATCTCTCATGGCCGTTATCACGCGTGCGGCCGTCTCAGCGTTAAAGGAGCGCCCCCGTGTGACGTCAAATAGGGATCTTTGCTGAGAAGTGCGCTATCGAGACAGCTTCACCTGGTATATATCGCCTTGGGCGGATGCGGCGCCACCGGCGGAGTGGAAGCTCGCAACAGGCCGCCCATGGAACGACTCCGTCAGGAATCGGACGGCTTTTTGGGGAGAAAGAAATGTCGCAAGAATGGCAACGCTTTTTCACCAACTAGGAAAACAATCGTCAGATGTTCTGCGACGTGAACTCTCTTGATCAGGTGGCCAATAGGAACAGGCTGCTCGTAATGTTTTTGAACGAGTTCTTGGTAAACGAAAGAATTGTGGTAATACGGACCTGTCTGTTACCACGAAACGCGAAAAGTTCCACATGTGATTATCCCAAGGCAAGGTGCTTCAATGATGATGATGGTCACCGCAATTCTGTGAGTAATGAAAAGGACACGTGTAGTCTGACGTTCGCTATTCATGTACTCCCAGAATTGTGGTGATTGTAGGCACAATATGACGCATGATGTTGGTAACAAGCAAAGTTCACATCTCGTAAGCTTACACTGCACATACTGCGCGGCGATGGTTGGGTCGAAATGGGTTCGTGTTCCAATGTCTTAGGGATAGATTTGGTACTAGGGGAAGCTGCAGGCACACGCAAAAGAAAATTTGTTTACCAGTTCGTAGTGGATTCGTCCGTCACATGTTACGGGTCAGTCAAACTGGAATAAGGAAAATCACCACCAACCCTAAGGTTGCTGGCCTGCGACACCAGCATAATCAACTCAGAGAAATAAGGACTATGAGAAAATAATGTTTCTATGATGTTTATTGGACGAATTCCACGTCGAATTGGAATGTATGTGTTCACAAGCCGGGACATATCACTGGCCCACTGTTCCTGATTCTTCTTTTGTTATTCGTTTTCCACTTCTGTTAAGCCTTTTTGCGTACACATTGTTCCCTTCCCACGCTAGCTCAAAAGCGATCAAAGCTTTCTGTCTCCTCTGCGCAACTCAAAGTACTGAAGTTTCGACGCTGTGTCTGTGCAAATTGCCGCTGCAGAAGCAGTCGGCAGCATTCTCAAGCATTCAGTGATCCGCTGTCGTGAGGATGACCAAATCATTTTTTAGAGTCTATGACCAATCAGCATTTCAATCTAGCCTTTATCATGGACCATGTAGGGGACACAAAGACTGTTCCATATTAGTGGAAGCTAGTGACAGTGGAAAAGAGAAACAACGGCACTACGACGGAACCGGATTCCTTTATCAACTCTGCGAACTATGGTATGGTTCTGCCCTGCCAGTCTGTACAACATTTATTGATAGGACATTGGCGGCCGTTGTGTCGGGAAATGGTGATCACGAACACCAGGTGTAAATGATTCTACAATTCTGTTTTTCTTGGCCACATTTACCGCATGGCTAATGGAATAGTAGGATTTGAACCACGGTATCTTCACGTCATGGATGCCTGGATAACCTTGAAAAAGTCTCCCCGAATTAGACTGCACATCCCCACGGGCGTTTAGGTCAGAAACTAGGTCGGTTTAGGTGATAAGAAAGGCAGGGCCGTGAACCGCACCGAATGATCTTCAATGTTATTTCATTTAACACGCACCCGGATGGCCGGTTGTATGCCCTTCGCTCGGGTGGGAGGCGGGGGTCAGTTTGACTCGGCTAAGATCTCAAGAACTGAGAGAGCTATAGACACCAAATTCACAGAGTATATTGACTTGTATGTGAACTTACTTAGGTCCAAGTTCGAGGTTGGTAGATGATGACCTTTGTATCAAATAAGGTCAAACAACCTCAATTTCCAGGTTGGTCTTTTGTGTGCCCCAAAATGTTGACCTGGGTCATTTCAGATGAGTGACCTATTCCGACCTTACGGAGGTCCTTGGAAGATGTATAATGCAGCACGTGTTATCAATAAATTCGAAATGAGCACCAGAAACTACTTCACACGGCAAGCTCTAGAGTAATAAAACCGGTTGATTTTAGCCTTCGTCTGACCCTTATACCTTATCCTAGGTCACTGTAATTTCTTCATTCAGTTGTTGTATGGCCTAAGAACGTATCTCAGAGATGCATGGCTTTGTCCAACACCGCGTTGTTGCATCGGATTGAACGAATCCCTAGAAATTGACTTCGCTGAATCCGTGACCTGACTTTGACCTGCCGTAGGTCGATGACCTTACAAGTTGTATCTAAATTTTCTGGACCAAACGAGCCGCTATTCAATTGTGTACAGCCATGAAAAAATTGAACGGATACGCTGCAGTTCGAAAACCATTCCAGAAAACTTCGAGGGGTAAATTTGACCCCCACTCGAGGGCGTGTTAGTGCGCTCTCGTTGACGTCCACAAATTCGTTTCCCTTCATACGCACTAGTGGTCGTCAAGGAGATATAGACTGAATTGAAGTAATGGCTGACGATTGCTGCTTGCTTTGTCCCCTGAATGTTCCTGAACTCTTGCAACTATAGCTCGCTGCCTCGAACAAAACAATGAAAAGTGGAGCATAATTGACAGACAATTTGAATTTACTGCTCATCGTTGCTTCCACACTCAGATGACGTTAAAATAATGATGTTTTTTTACTCCTTTCTGCTTCTTATTTGACAAGGAATAAAGCTATCAATGCTGACATATGCATGAAGCAGGGCATCTCATTAGCCGTAATCGGGGTTCTATGGGTCATCGTGACATAGCATGATTTAGCACCTGGCTGCATCTAAAGCTACAAACAACTTTTTCCAACCTGATTCGTAAAACGATACATCTCAGACAAAAGCAAGGAACACATAACATCAGCGCATTTTCCCAGATGCAACCATGCTATGAGACAGCACGTTGCACAAACGTAACACTGCGAGCGCAAAGTGCGTAGCTGTTAGCACACTTGTTGCTACAGCGGATGGCGCCAGTTGCCTCCAGTTGACTCATTCTTGACTATTTAAGACCATGGTTGAGTGCCGTATCATCAGTACCTTGCCAGCAGCCAGCGCAAGAACCTTCCGTTCTTACAAGTTTATTCCGTTGCCTTACAAGTTTCTCACGTTCCTTCCACTATGCTCCGTTTTGGACTCCTGGTCCTGTGCTTGGTCGTGGCCGCCACGGCTAATCCCGCTAAGGTGGGAGTGAAAGGACACACCCACCAGTCTCTGACGGATGCGTATAATGCCATGAACACCGACGGCGACGACTGCGTCACCACGGCCGAACTCAACGCTTATACCGCCACACTGAATTCAGACGCAGCAGCGATCAAGTCGGATGTGGAAAAGCTGGCCGATGATGCCTCCCGACGCAAGTGAGGCAGATGCAGCGTCACCGGCGGAGTGGCGAGTCCGCGACTGGCCGGTCATGGAACAACTCAGTCAGGCATCAGAAGACTTTTCGGAGAGGAGGTAATGTATCAAGAAATGGCGACGCTTTTTCATCAACTAAGAAAACAATCGTCAGATGGTGGGCAAAATGGGCTCTCTTGATCCGGTGGCCAATGGGAAAAGACAGCCCGAAATGTTTTCGAGCGAGGTCTTAGGATACGAAATAAATGTGTTGATACAGACCCATCTGTTACCACCCAATGTGAAAAGTTTCACATGAGTTTATCCTTACGCAAGTCACATCACTGACATTTTTAAAGAAGTGGTTTAGTCTGGCCGTTGCTACCTATGGACTTCCAAACGTGTGATGATCATAGACACGATGATGACACATGATGTCCATGACATGCCAGGTTTTACTAGTTGCATTTTTCGAAGTCCCTGCCACACGTTGTCAGTCAGAGGTTGCAGTGCCTGAAAGAGGTCGTGTGGAGGCAAGTGGCCCGAGTCGACCAAGAGCGGTTTTTGAGGGGCCCGAAGAGGGGCCCAAGGGTCTCTGGAGACCAGAGATCAAGGGCCCGAATGGAAAGCTGAACGGCCGAGAGTGTTGGTGGTAGGTCATATTTAAGACACCTGCCCCTAGGGCCATGATCCCAAATGTCAGATAGAGATCATCTTGCATCTGTTGGACACACCTGAGACAGAGCATTTAGAGATCACCAACACCGAACAGTCGGCTCCGTGCCGGTCTGAGATCGGGGAGCCCATTAGCCAGGCAGGGACACGGCCGATCCTGCGACTTCCACTGGTCCGTGATCACACTAATGTGGGGCTCGTGTGGCGTTCAGGGGCCCACAGTGCCTAATAGCGTATTCCGCGTCAACAAGGGGCCTCGAGTTGCTCGAGAAGACTTCTTCGCCATAGACGGGGACGAGACTCGAATAACGGAAGGCGTCTTGTGTTGGCTCTGACACTCTGACAACGAAAGGAAATATGACAGCTTATGATGATTGCTTTCACTGACGCAATGTAATGCTTTGTGTCAGTCAGGGTGCCAGTTCCGAATTGTCTGCACTCCAGTCCAATTCCAGCATGGTCCTGTTAAGGCGAACTGGAGTCTATGTACCTATTACTGGACCACCGGAGGCGACAAGAGACCTTGCTGCGCTAATGCGTGTCCTTGTACCGATCGAAGGGAAAACTGCGCCGATCATGAGGCCTTCCATGTCAGGAGGCGGGCCCATGAGATATGATGCAGCCGTCATGACCGAGCGAGGTTGTAGCGGTGGAGCAGGATAGTCGGGTCACTACCACTTGCCGACAGGCCACAGTCACCCTCGGTCAGTGAAGACTTCAGAGGCTCTATGGAAACGCTTAGGTACGATTCTAGGTCTCCGTGGTACTGAACGAATTATTTCCTTTTTGCAAAGGAGTTGTCTTGGAATACAACCAAAATATGGTCTATAATGAAATAGCTTCGAGGGAGCACTGCAACTTCTCACCACCCAAGAGAGCTCAAAGTATCTGTAAAGTGAGCAAAAATTGTGGCAATCTCCTTTTCTGCATCAATATTAATATACTATTATAACAAGTGAGTAACGCTGACCTACGGCAGGTCGACCTACTACCCTACGGCACAACGCTGACCCACAGCAGGTTAAAGTCAGAACACGGTTTCAGCGAAGTCAACGTCTATGGAATCGCTTAATCTGATGGTACAACGGTGTGTTAGATGAGGCCAAACATCTCTAAGATACTTTTTAGGCAACGCATCAATTGAATGACCAAAGTCCATTGACTATGGGTCAGGTAGGGAGGTCGGCCCGAGATTAAAACCAACGTGTTTTATTACTCTACAGCTTGCTGTATGAAGTAGCTCCTGGTGCTCACTTCGGAATGATTGATTATAGGAACCGCGTTAGGCATTTCCAGTGGTACTCTTAAAAGTCAGAATAGGTCACTGACCTAAACTGACTCAGGACAATAATTCGTTTTCAGGAACGTACAGCCTAGCGTAAACTTTGTCGCTTATTCGAATGCAAAACTCAATGCAGTGTTCTATGATTTTCGTAGCCGTGACATTCTAAGGTCGAAAAAGGTCACCGGCTTTAAAAGAGAATGTGACATTTTGCTTACAACAGGTGTCTAGTTATGGCGACACATCGCATACAAATGTGGAGTTTGACATTGCTTGGCACCATATTCATGACCTGGGAGCCTGAAAACTTGACCAAGTGAGTTGATTTACAGACCAACACACCCTGCCAATTTAGTGTCTCTAGCCCCCTTAGATGCTGAGATTTCAAGGCAGTCAACTTGACCCCCACCCGAGCGGAGCGTATCCAACAAGCCAACCGGGTGCGTGTTAAAGTGGACACTCACACAGCCCGTTCTTTTGGTCTCAATCTGTGTTTAATTTTGATATTGTTTCTTGTACCACATCTCCGTCACAAAATCACGCATCAGCGTATCCTCAAGAAAATTAGACATGAAAACATCAAACCAGTTAACCAAGACGACAAGATGACGGTCACCACCTACTATAAAAACAAAAATGTCACCCAGTTCTGAATGAAAAATAATTTGACAGCCAACTCTGACCCCGTGAAACGAACCAACATCGCTTACCAATTTCGTTGTGACGTAGGCGATTGCAGGTTTCTAAAGCAATCAAACTACGTTCTTGTCATTACCACCACACTTTCAATGTGGTTGACAATGCACTTGGCTGATGTGCCCGAAGAGAGCACGTGAGGAAAGAACGCGGGCGGAACACAAACCGAGACGGCTTCACCAGAAACACTACCATCATAATATCATCAAACAGGAGGAAGCTTTGTGTTCTGGAGGCTGTCATGATTAAAACATCGTCACCGCAACTAAACAAGTAAGCCAACCACGCAGGCACCCTTCACCTCAGTTAGGATTGCTCGATAACATCCATATATGGTATATCGCACTATTCAGCACGTGTTTTGCCTTTTGCATTCTTCTGCTCCTAAGAAAAAATGCCGACCACATAAGGTAGATCCTATAAAATATGGTGATGAAATTGAAGTTGATGAAACCTAATTGCTATTACCTTACTGGTTATACTTACCTGTAAGATATTATGATATATTCGTCACTTCTATACGGCGTGCGTTTGCCTTCGAAAATGGAATATTTAATCTTGAAACTCAAGTAAAGATTAATAGATACCAAACATCGGCAAGCTTCTTTTCAATCCCAATGATGAGGAGGGAGCCATAATCAGAAAACTCGAGCAAGGACAGCAAAACATGACAAAATATACCTGCACTTAAGTCTTTAACAGCACTTGCATAGAACACAATCTGCTGCCTAAATGCATACAAAATGTATATACATATATATATATATATATATATATATATATATATATATATATATACAAGTGCATATATTTATTTGCATATGTGATAGTCTCTTATTGCGTGCGAGCTGGCCATTGTTTGCATGCAAAAGTGACGCCTGATGCCGAGTTACACAAATTCGTTTCCATGCACGACACGCATCTTTAAGATGCAATAAGATATAGATTGCATCGCATCGTAGTGAAAGTTCACAACTGCTCCTTGTATAATACCCTTCATGTTGGACATCTCATAAAACGGTTAATCTCTGAAAAATTCAATTTTTTGAAAATAAAATTCGAAAATTGTGCATCACCAGATAGTTTTGAATATATTTCTCAGCATCCTCTCGACCATGAAGCTCAAATAATCGTTCATTTTTCTCTTCCTGGTCTTGCTTATTTGACACGGAGTAAAGCTATGCGTACCGCCTTATGCATAAAGCAAAGCGTTCTGCCTGCCGCAAGCCACGTCCTACGGGTCATCATGACATAGCGAGATTCACGACCCGGCTGCAGTTAAACCCACAAATAGGTATTTATCATGTAAATCTTAAACCACCTATCTCCCCAGACAAAACCGAGTAACACAATACCGACGCATTTTCACAGATGGCACTATGCTATGAGATAACGTGTTCAACATGTTGATAACATGCTGTTGATTGCGTCATTCCTTCCCACTGCAGAGCGTCTTTCGGCTCCCATTCTGGCGACACGGGACGGGATCCCATGGCCGATACCTTAGAGGGAGGCATCCCTTAGAGGGATGCATCATATCACATGGGCCCGCCTCCTGACCCGAAAGGCTCTAAGATCCGCACACTTTTCCCTTGGATCGGTACAAGAACACGCATTAACGCAGCAAGGTCTCTGATCGCCTCAGGTGGTCCAGTAATAGGTACATAGACTCCAGTTCGCCTTAACAGGTCTAGGCTAGAATTGGCATGGAGTGCAGACAATTCGGAATTGGCACCCTGACTGACACAGAACCATTCTATTGCCTCAATGCGAATAATCATCATAAGCTCTCAGGTTTTCTTTCATGTCCAGAGTGTCCCGACCAACACGAGACGCCTTCCGTTATTCGAGTCTCGTCCCCGCCTCTGGCGAACAAATCTTCTCGAGCAACTCGAGGCCCCTTGTTGACACGGAATACGCTATTAGGCACTGTATGCCTCTGAACGTCACAGGAGCCCCGCATTAATGTTTTCACGGACCAGTGTAAATCGTAGGCTCGGCCGTGTCCCTGCCTGGGAAATAGGCTCCCCAATCTCAGACCAGCACGGAGCGGACTGTTCGATGGTGGTGATCTCTAAGTGCTCTGTCTCAGGTGTGTCCAACAGCTGCAAGATGCTCTCTAACTGACATTTGGGATCATGGCCCTACGGGCAGGTGTCTTAAATATGACCTACCACCAACACTCTTGGCCGTTCAGCTTCCCATTCGGGCCCTTGATCTCTGGTCTCCAGAGACCCTTGGGCCCTCTTCGGGCCCCTCAAAAACCGCTCTTGGTCGACTCGGGCCACTTGCCTCCACACGACCTCTGTTAGGCACTGTAACCTCTGACTGGCAACGTGTGACAGGGACTTCGAAAAATACAACTAGCACAACTTCGCTTGTTAATGTCGAAAATCATGTGTTCTTATCATGTCTATGATCATTGCACAGCTAGGAGTACACAACTAGCAGCGGTTAGACTATACCCCTTTTAAAAGAAATCACTGATGCGACTTGCGCAAGGATAGACACGTATGAAACTTTGCACGTCGAGTGGTAGCAGACGGGTCTGTATTGACACATTTATTTCGTATCCTAAGAACTCGCTCGAAAACATTACGGGTCATCTGTTTCCATTCGTCACGGGATCAAGAGAGCCCATGTCGCACAACATCTGGCGACTGTTTTCTTAGTTGGTGAAAAAGCGATGTCATATCTTGAGACATTTCCTGCTCTCAGAAAAGTCTTCTGATGCCTGACGGAGTTGTTCCATGACCGGCCAGTCGCGGACTCGCCACTCCGCCGGTGACGCTGCATCCGCCTCACTTGCGTCGGGAGGCATCATCGGCCAGCTTTTCCACATCCGACTTGATCGCTGCTGCGTCTGAATTCAGGGTGGCGGTATAAGCGTTGAGTTCGGCCGTGGTGACGCAGTCGTCGCCGTCGGTGTTCATGGCATTAAACGCCTCCGTCAGAGTCAAGTGCGTGTGTCCTCGCACTCCCTCAGTGGTGGGATTAGCCGTGGCGGCCACGACCAAGCACAGGACCAGGAGGCCAAAACGGAACATAGTGACGGAAGTTGTTTGCGCTGGCTGCTAGCAAGGTACTGAAGATACGGCACTGAACCACCGTCTTAAATACGACAGAAATGAGTCAACTGGAGGCAACTGGCGCCATCCCTTGCAGCAACAAATGTACTAACAGCAGCGCACTCTGCGCTCGCAGTGGTACGTTTGTGTAACATGTTATCTCACAGCATGGTGCCACCTGTGAAAATGCGTCGGTGTTGTGTCACTGGGTTTTGTCTGGGGAGATATGTGGTTTTAAGTCTTAAATGGGAAATAGCGGTGTGTTGGTTTAGCTGCAGCCAGGTCGTGAAACTCGCTATGTCATGATGACCCGTAGAACGCCGCTTACTGCAGGCAGTACGGACAGCTTTATTCCGTGTCAGATAAGTGGAAGCAGGAAAAGAAAAATGAACAGTTATTTCACCTTCATGCTCGATATGATGCTGGGAAAGAACTTCAAAATTCTCTGGTGATGATGCACAATTTTTGATTTTTTGTTGAGAAAATTATTTTTTCACCAGTCACAGACTTATGATATGACCAACATGCAATGTTTTATACGAGGAGCAATCATAAGCTTTTACTAAGATGCAATGCAGCTATATCCCATTGCATCTTAAAAATACCTGTCGTGCATGGACACAAATTTATGTAACTCGGCATCAGGCGTCACGCATGCATGCAAGCAGTTGCCAACTAGCGCGCATTTAGAGCCTATCACATACGCCTATAAATATATGCATACATAGATGCATATATTTTCATATATATTCATATATATAAATAAATTGGTACATTTAGGTAGCAAATTTTCTTCTTTCAAGTGCTGTTATAGACTTCAGTGTCGGTGCATTTATAAGGTTTTTTTGCTGTCCTTCCTCGAGCTTTGTGATTATGGCTCTCTTCACATCATTTAGATTGAAAAGTAGCTCGCCTATGCTTGGTGTCTATTATTGTGACTAAAGTTTCGTGTGTTCACTGTGTGAACACTGTGTTCACTGTGTGAGTGTTCACTTTAACACACGCCCGGTTGGCTTCTTGGATACCCTCCGCGCGGGTGGGGGTCAAGTTGACCGCCTTGAAATCTCAGAAACTCAGAGGCTAGAGACACCAAATTGACCGGGTGTGTTGGTCTGTAAATAAACTCACTGGGGTCAGATTTTCAGGCTCCTAGGTCATGAATTTCGTGCCAAGCAATGTAAAATTCCGCATTTGTGTTCAAAGTGTCGCTAGAACTAAACATCTGTTC